>NW_008588581.1:0-23827 GCF_000691845.1 Merops nubicus
TTTGTATATTTTTATATATATATAAAAATTATAATTTTTTTTAATAGATAGTTTTTGAGAGGATGAGCTGTTTTGGTGTCAAACCACATTAGCAGTTAGACAAGGTGGCATGTCCATGATTTTCAGAACATTCAGCCCTGAAAATGTGAAACAGCAATTCTAATCCTAATTACATTGGGCCACACTGGGCCTATATCAAACATATGTGCAAATGCACATGGACTAGTCTTCTGCATGCCTTGTGGCAGGGAGAGACATAATCACAGACTCTGAACTTCTAATGCCTATTTCTGTGTAAAAAGTAGAAGAAATCAAGGTCGTTACCCATTCCTTTTGTAGACTCCCTCCACAGAGGTTGCTATGACTTTCACTGAAAAAACAGTGCTTGAGTTTATCATGTCAGCAAGATAGATGTTGCCTGTAAATTTTATGACCCACAATTAAATTACAGATGTAGCTTGTCCAGTTTTCTGCTGAATTCCAAAGAAGTGGAATCAGAATCTGCACAGTGGAGTCTAGTGAGACCCAGTTCTAGCATGTTTCAATTGGATTTTAGGAAGAATTTCTTCACTGAGAGAGTGGTTAGACACTGGAATGGGCTGCGCAGGGAGGTGGTAGAGTCATTATCCCTGGAGATGTTAAAAAACTGGTAGATGTATCACTTGAGACTATGGTCTAGTGGTTAGAGAAATGTTGGGATGAAGGTTGGACTTGATCCTAGAGGTCCTTTCCAACCATAGTGATCCTGTGATTCTATGTGCTACGTGTCTGCGATT
Organism: Merops nubicus; assembly: GCF_000691845.1. NCBI lineage: Eukaryota > Metazoa > Chordata > Aves > Coraciiformes > Meropidae > Merops > Merops nubicus. The sequence continues at coordinate 777 of NW_008588581.1, forward strand.
TTACTCTTCCCATATGGTTTGGTGCTAGGTTTTAGGATTTGCCTGTTCTGGATTTGAAACCAGCCTCAGGGTACAATGCTACACTCTGTTGTGGGGTCCAGTCATGTGGGCATCAGTGGGACTCTACAGTTTATTCAGTGAGTGCAATGAAAATTTTTCAATCCAGCCAGTAGTGCACAACTGAAATGTAGCTTAACAGGAGTGTCAGCAGCCTCGGAGCCTTTAATGTGGTGGCTTTTATGTCGTGGATGGAACGTGGCACAGCAGATAGATACGCACGCCACAGTGATCGCAATCTCCATTTTAATACCAGCAATCTCACTATGAATGGAACTCACTTCATTTAGGATTTCAAAGGATTCAATCCTCATGGTTGTCAACAAAATGGATATTCTACTTACTACAAACATGGCCTAACTTCAAAACTGTTTATATTAAGGTAATTTTGTTATCCCATTTATCTGAAGAATCCTTCCCAGAGAAGCTTAGCATAGCAAAACTACAAGCAACTATCAATTATTTGGGTGGTTTAGAAGAGCATTGTTACCAAGGAAAAGCTTAGTGTTGACCTTGCTAATTAATAGCCATCTTTCTAAAGATCAAAGAGCGGAACCTGATCAGGAACAGATGCTGTTATGTATGGTTATTTACATTTTCCTGTCTGAAGTCCTAACATGCTTTTAATGATTTATCTCCCTACTGCAGAGGGTAATTCCATGGTTTTATGAAAGAGAATCGATGTGTCTGTTCCTGGCAGATGACTGCATACCTCAGATTGTGCCGCCCTTGATCCACACATGGAATTTTCCCCAGTGTGAACCGGAATTTCATACAATGTGTATGACCACAGTGCAGACAGGGACTTGCTGTCCTTGGGGAGCTTCTCCCAGGAAGCGATGGGACACCAATGATACTCCGCTGGGCAAAAGGGCTGCAGGACTCAGGCATAAAGACTGGAGAGCACCTGTAACCCAGAGGCTTCCATCCTTCCCCTCCTGCAAGGGTTAATTTGCAGACATTAGCATGGCATGTCCCCACTGTACACATTTTTGTCTCTGCAGAGAAATCTGGTATTCCAGATGCTTCAAGACAGTGGGTGCTGTTGGTAACTCGGGCTGGATAGATGACTCTCCCAAGCAATAAGAACCTCTTATCACTGTGTTTATGCCAATAATCCAAGTTCAAACATCCAGTTCCATTAAGGAAAAGTAAACTCTGCTTAAACCAAAACTGGACAAAAACTCTGTGTTGGTGAAATCTGATGGCACTGAGCTCAACTTCCATTTAAAGAAACTGAAAATAATGACCACAAACTTATTTTTAAAAAATACAGCAGGCAATTGATATGCACAGAGATCAGAGAAAAGGCAGAAAGATGACAGAAATTATGACAGGGGAGTAGGCGGCAGAGGACAGATGCGAAAAGAGGAAAAATCTCTTACTCTAAGCTAAATTTTGTGTGCATGCATATCCTGTATATAGGCCACCCACCCGTGACACATGGATTTTTGAAGGGTGTTATTCTACCCCTTATACATAGCACTGCCTTTCCCTGTAACTAGGAAAACATTTATTTTAAAAATTGAATCAACCTTGACTAAAACATGGGTTTCAGTTACAGGAAGAGTAGGTTCATGAACTCCAGCTAGATTTCTGAACCCTGCCATCTTAAAAGAAAAAAAAATCATATGCCTGCAAAACTCCCAAGCTCCAGGAAGCTTACCTCTCTCTGGATCACCACACAAACTACCCAGTAAGGGATTTCAAACTGCATATGAGGCAAAACAGCTATGAATATTAGTAGCCAATAAAAAAATTTTTTAAAAAAGGGACAATAGGTACTGTGACTGTCCCAGGTGGCAGAGCTACATCCTTCTTCTGCAGTAAGGCAGTAGTTATAAGCATAGCATCCAGAAAGTTATGGTATTTTAGACAACTATTAATGCTTAACTGGGACACGTTCAAGTCTTGCAAAGTGGGATTAAGAAAGCTCTTCCATTCCTTCTGTTCACTTGCAATCCCTGAGAGCTGAGTTTCGTAGTCCCGGTGCAGTTACCTCTCCCTCCTTGCCTATAAATAAAAGGTTTTGCCAACCAGCGCAACCTTGCTGGCCACTGCTGAATATCTGCAGCAACTGGGACATGCTGTGAACTCATGGGACACTTGGGGAGAACTTCTATCCCTTGAAGAACCATTGGTGGTCCTATCCTGGCAGGACAAATGACGTTGAAAAAGTAGTTTCCAGAATAGCAATTGGGCATAGGACTTCCTCATGTGCGTCCATGGCCTTGACAGTACTCTTTTCTGTACTGTTGTTTACAGAGTGCAGCTTATTTTTTCCCTATTAAGTGGAGCTATTTTAGCAACATGCTCTTGTTTCTATACATATGCATGGCAGTTCTCAGAATGGGCTAGTTGCTGATTCATGGGGGAGGATGGTTTAGTTCATAGAAACATTTTACTCTGCTGAACATTTGACAGCTTTTTGAAGACCCAAATTCGCATAGCCAACTGCTATAAAATATTGTATGGATCAAGTTTCAATATAAACCAAAAATAAACGTAATTTTGGTCTCATACTGCTTTTACATCACTACAGCCTTACAAATTCAAAGCCCTGAGTGACTTGAGCTGTAAATGGAATCAAACCTGTTGTTTCAAGTCTATATAAATTAAAAGATAGGGTTCATAACCCTGACTTTCATGCAATTAATTTGGATTGCACCTGAGAATAAGAAAGAATAGGAAGTCTTGCCAACTACAACTGGAACTTCCATTTGTCATAAAGGGTTTCTTTAGCTTTCCCCAAAAACCCTGAGTTATGACTTTTGACAAGTTCACTTCTTCCATCTTCTACCTGCCCAGAATCATTCAGTGCACACGTAGCTTGATGATATATTGGTTTGCCTAGGACATGACCAAGCAAGAATTTCACTGGTCACATCTGAGAACATCTGAGACTTGGGGCACAGCTTGCAGTGTTATTTGTGCCTATGAATGGAAACACCACTGTGAATTCAAGAACGACGTCTTCCCTGCACAGTGAGACCCATCTCCTGCATATATAGAAGGACCTGCCACGTTCAAGAACAAGGCTGTTTTGTTTGTTGTGGATGTTTACGTGACCAGATATACTCTGCTGAACAGTACTTGAAAAATATCTGTGGCATGTGCTTCATCCCAACCACTCATTCCCTTTCCTTGACCTGCCCTTTGTGGAGAGCATGGAATGTTAAACATTTCTTGTTGGTCTGCCCAGCCTCGGCTTTATTTACACTTACTCTCCCATTCCCTTTTGCTGGGGCACCTTTCAGGATATTTTCTTTCCTGCTTAATGTAATGGAGCGCTAGCAGGGCTAGATTGTTCAGCAGTAAGGAAGCAGACCTTGGTTATTAAGCCAGGAGTCTGTACCCACTGGAGCTGCACGTAGATTCAGAGGTAAAAAGCAGGGTAGGAAATGAAGAATTAAATAATGCTTTGTGTCTTGGCGAGCAACTCATCCCTTTTCCTGATGCACTGAGAAGTATTTTTAAAATGGTAGGTAAAAATCAGTTTTGCTGAAACATTTTTTCTCAGTGTAAACAACTTTGAGGCTCTTGAAACCCACTAGTTCAGTAATCACAGAACCATCTCTGCTACATTTAGCAGAGATTACATAGCAAAGAATATTCTTTAGAGCAGAACAGCCTGCACTTTCAGTCAAACTAGTTTACAGATTTTATTTTAAACCATTATAGTGAAACTAAACTGTCTGGACACTTACGTAAAAGTCAGAGCCATGTTTATTCCAGCTTCAGTAGGGCCACTCAGAAGCTGTTTTAAAATAACACAAAAAAAAAACCCTTCATGCTGCTTTTTGCATCAAATATGCCCGTGCATGATTTTGTAAATCTATGGGATAGGTGGAGAATCGGGGCAAGATGTTGGACAGGAAACGGCACAGTGTCCATCACCCAGAAATTCCCAGTTAAATAAGGATTCAGCTCGTCCTGCACACTTCAGTTATTGCCTCAGAATTCAGCTACTTTCAAAGCTGAATGTCACCTTATGCCACCTCTTTGTGAGGTGTTGTAATGCCAGAGCTGTTGTTTATTTCCAGTTTTAAATGTTATGTATTTTAAAAGCAGCTTCCCTCTTTCCTTCTGAGTTACCCTTTGCATGAAGAGCAAAGGCAAGAGGAAGGCTGTTTTCAGCAATGAGGTTGCAATAGAACAGTTTTAACAGAGGAATCCAAAGAAAAGTATGGAGAAGCTTCCAAAACTTTTAAAAAGGACTTTTCTCATCAAAAGTCCTGTTAGATGTGAGCTGCGGTTAAGCCCATCATCATAATCTCTCATATATAATGTACAAGGTCAAAAATACTGGTGCCTCATGGATCATTGTCACAATTGAATTACATTTGAAAGTTCATATCCTAAAATGTTATTAATACATTACTAGTAGTAGATTATGTTCTGTAAACCTTAGTCAATTGGAATAGAGCTTACAGATCAAAGCAATCCTATTGGAAGTAAATAGCCAACTGACGCAGGAGCAGGGGTAGAAATGGGGCCTCATTTTGTCTCCACTGCGTACAAGTGACTTGAAGTGTTAAGAAGCTCAGCCCCCTGTCTATATTAAATGTTATGTGTGCCACTAACTTTACAGTCGTTCAAATGTTACTGTCTCAGAATGAGACCCTGGCCCAAATTTTGAGGATTGCATAGCAGAGACCAGATGGCTCTAAATGACCTTATATACAGAACCTGTTGAAAATACTAACCTTTGAGCCACAATAAGGAGACCAGTTCAATATTCAAAGATGCAGCTTTTGCAAGTGTAGTGTTTGGCTGTGGAAGTTAAAATCCAGCTCAAGACCTAAGACTCACAATTGTATTTACTAGCTTGGTAACAGTGACGCCAAAAAGAGGCGGCACACGTACCAGTGTCACAGTGGCTTAGTATGTTCAGGCCTAAAATACTGCCTGTCTGCCTCAAGTGGTCATGAGGTTTAGATCCAGGTGTTGACTGCCTGCTGAGCTCTGAGCTGAGCTCGAACACAGCAAGTCTGTGCCTTAAATCTTAACTGAGTCTTGGTGTGTTTCTTGGTGATAAAAAGGGGACGTGTGCCTGCAGTGAGAGATGCAAAGCAGACCCATAGACTCCTCATCCTTTCATCTACAGACCAAGATAAGAAGAATCTTGGCAGTGGCAAAGGGCTGCCACTGCCAGTTAATTAGTTCATGTCTGCCAGAGGGAAGCCTGAAGGTTTCACGGTGAGGAAAAAAAAAATGTCTGAAAGATCTGGCTAAAAAATAGTGTCATCACATCTTTCCTCACTGCTGAACAGGCAATTGATATTTCTCATCAATAAAGCGATTATTCATGATCTCGACAATCTGATGAAAAGATTCTTTGGGGACATATGAAAATAACTTTGCTTCCACGGATTTACTGGGGGAGAGGGTAGGAATTCCACATAAAGCCTATGTTCAAAGCACTCAGATTCCTTGTGGTTTCTCATCTTCCTGGAGGTAAGCTCATAAGAGAAAAATTATGTAGCAACTTTTATGTCATTGCACAAGAGTACTGTAAGATGAACAGAGAGATTTACTCACTAAATGCCAAAAAGTTTATTTAAGGTAAGGCTCTGCCCTGCGTGGGGGTACCTGAGTACCTGGATGAGTCCTCTGCACCCATCAAGGCTAATGGTGGAAGTCAGGGTAATGTCTCCTCCACACCCAGAAGAGTGTGCAAGTGGATTAGGGCTGCAAAAGCAGCCCTAATCAGGGGAGCAAGAGAGCAGAGTCAAATGGCAACACAGAAAGCAATGCTGAGTGGAGAAAAATGAAGTCACTTGCTGTCCACCTCAGGCCTGAGGAGGTGTCCCCCTGGCAGGGTAGCTCCAGTTGCTGTCCCCAGAGCAGGGCTGTGGTCCCAGCCCCAGACAGGCCTTGGAACTACTTTGTGCCATCAGCTCCATGCAGCAAGACGATGTCTTTTGAACCAACAGCCAGGAGGGAAAGAACAACTTAAAAATGGATGAGATCATGATACAGAATAGAAATTTAATTGGCATTATCATGTGTTAGGATTCTCATACCTCCTGTTGTCTGTGCTGAGAGCCTGGGAAAAGAGCATTTTCAATTGCACAGATGATGAAAGAAACTAAAATAAGAATGGGAGGGTGGAGGCGAAAAATCCAGATAGACCTAATTTTCCCCACTCCTGTCTGAATCAGGAAACAGACAGAGGCTTGTATAAAAGGGAGAACCCCACTGTTTACGTCATGCTCTCTCTCTCTTTGTTATCTGCAGACTGAAGATTTTGGAAGCCAGTAATCAGAGAGCCTGTGCCCTCAGTGAATGGGGCAGCCACCTTACCTGGGAGCAAATGGAACTTTTGCATTTCCTTTGATAATAAGCCTTGGAGAAAAACCCTGAACAATCCAAATATAAATGATAAACTATCCATATAGTCAACATGAAATTCATATTGTAAATACACCATCAAATAAGAAAAAAAAAAAAAAAAGGCAAGCAAAGCAAACCTATAGCTTTGGCATTTTGAATTTTTTTGATAAACAGTTCTTGAAGTGTATCTGGTCTCTTCTGTACTACCAGGGTTTGTACTTCAGTTTAAAGGCCACATCCGAAGCAACCACTGTGAAATCTGAGATACACAGATACACTACTTTGTTTACAGAACAATGTAATTCTGGTAAACCACTTCCATGTCACCACATGCCTGTCCTTTGGGCTAATAGTTTTTCAGTACTGACCTTAATAACTACCTTCAAGGAATGGATTTGATTAGTACTGTGTGCTATTATTATACTTTTTCTCCTGACAGCAACAAACTTTATGAATACACTAATGCCCAGTTCAACCCTCACTCCCAAGAGCCCATAAATTGTTCTCCAGACCTTTTGTGGCCAAGTTTATCTGCTGCAAGGCCTGGTGTAGGGCTCTGAAATATTTCCTTCCACTTTGCTGACTTCTACCACTGCACTTGCACAAGCAGCCTGTCATCCTCTGTTGTATAAGTTTAAGCTTCACAGCAAAAATAGCAATATCTGTTCTTTATCTTTGCAGATCTGACACTTCCCTAGAACTTTTGCAAAGTCATTAATTGAAATAAGGAAGTACAAAGGAGGAGGTAAGGAAAGAACACACTTGTCTAGTCCTTCCTTTTGAACTGCGAGGGGGTTGGCCTCAAGACAAAAACTTATCTGAGCTACAGCTATTCACACCTGGAAAATATCAGACTGGTTTGCTTTTGTTTACAAACTTCTATTACTTCACAGTTAAACCAAAGGAAACCTTTCATTACACTGAAAAATATACACAAGCCTACCCTAGTCCTGCTCAAAACTAAGAACAAGATCAAAACTGCTACACTTAAATGGTGAAATCACCATGGAGTGTATAACAGAAGCATCCTTGTCACTATCATTTCGAGAGGAACTAGAACATGGAGTATAAAATTCTGATCACTTTAAAACGTTTGAAATTAAAAGACTAGTGACAGCTCCACAACTGCTTAACAGGAGTGTATTTCACTTTGTGATTAGTCTTTTCATGATTTCTTGTTTATATTTTTGAATTGTCAGATAGCAGATGGATGTGAGCAGTCTATCATGGTAATTCCTTAGCAATCCTATACACACAATGAACAGTCATACCTGTCTTTCCCATGCTGACTGAAATTAAAATACAAAATGAAATAAAAATACATTTTCATATAAAGAAGACTTCGGAAGTAAAGATGAAGTGATTAGATATCTAGTGTTAGAGTTTCTCTAGTCTTGCACATTAGTCAGATTGGTAGGCACACACTCCAGAGAGGTGTGTTGCAAAAGTGTGGAAACGTACTGTAAGACATTTATAGAAAAATCAAATTATTTAATCTTATTCAGATTAAATAATAAGTACACAGTTCAGTGTGCTTTTCCCCAGAGTTGTTAGGTCCTTAATTGTCTCTACAATTTAAAATTACATCAGTAAGATGGAGAAAATGTCCCCTTTTTGCTTCTCAGACCTTCGCTTTTCCCATTTTTAAAGCATACAACTTTGTAAAATTTTAAAATCTAGAAAATCATGATAGCAGCCTATTGAAAGATAGACTTTTTGCTCAGGGAATTGCGTCCCATCAAAAGGTGAAACGAGAGCTGCCTCTGAAGAAGGAAGTTTGTTATTGAATGTATTTGAACTTAATTTCCAACATTAACAGCCTTTTGCCTGCATAAACAGAATCAGGAGTTAATTAAAGAATTTCCAAGTTAAATTCTCAGTTTTCCATATCAATAAGAGAAATTCTTCCAAACCCACAAGCTCCATATTTTTACTTTGTGCTGAAAGACTGAAACTGGTAGCCAAACCTCAGTATGCTACACATTCAACAGAAGAGCATCCGTTACATGGGTAATAAATTGCCTCCGGAGGAAGAATTTTCCAGCTCAAATGAGCTTCCAGCTGCAAAGTGCAGGTGTTCCAAAACACTCTTTGGTTTAGATGTGGTGAGTGAATTTTACAGATGATAAATCATAACTATATACTTTAGAACAACTGCCTAGTTTTTATTTCTAAATTACCCATTTGCATCACACCTCTTCATCTCTGTGTACCCGGTCTGAAATCCTCCTTTCATTTACCAGCGTCACCGGCCACCCAGCGAGTATGGAGAGTGTGTTCTGAGACAGACCAAGATACAAGGAAGGAGTGTGGGGGTGCACAGCTGCCTACCACCAAAATGAGCACCCAAGATTCATTTCCCAGAGTATGTCGCTCAGTTCAGATAACCATCCAAACGAAATGCAAAACCGTTTCCCTCTTTTAGAGGTCTAAATATACATAGCTATATATTCTCACTGTGATACTAGCATCCCAGCAAAATAAAGGAGAGCAATTGCAGGCTGGGCTGGCAAACGAGGGCGAGCATCAGCAGGCAAGGGCAGAAGACAGCCAAGAAGAATCAGTGGCTTGGCCTTGATGCATGCTAGGAGGCAAAATACGATGGCCAGGATTCTTGGAGAGTTTTTAGTGTAGTTGCTGGCACGTGCTAATATGTTGGACTTTTGAGTCTTCGTTATTATTGTCACCCGTGCTACTGGATTTTACTGGCAAGGTAAAATATACCTGTATAACAACCAGTACTTTCGTTTTCCTGTGTAGATATACCAGAAACTGTCATCACCAGAGCCTGAAGTAGAATTCAGGATCTTACTTTGAACATTTCAGTCACATTCTTTAACTTCTGTGAGGTTTCCTGGCATTAACAGATGCCACAGTGTTTGGAAAGAAATTTTTGTGGCACCTTGTTGCTGAGTTGGCATTTCAGGTTGGGTTATATTCTGAATCTTTTTTTTCAACAAGAAAATAACCCTCTATCTAGACTTCTGCTACCTTAGATTCCACATGTCTTGTCAAATTACCCTCAAATTCACACACTGGAACCATTCATGTCTCTAAGGTGTAATAATAGCTCAGTAAGAGCAAAAATTTGTTCAGATGACTGCCCTTTGAGCTCCCAGATCAGAAAGAAAAATAGTTAAAATCAGCACTTTTTAAATGTACACAAATATATGTTTAGTTTAAAGAGAAAATAAGTTCACGCTGCATGAAGTTTTTCAACATGCAAGTTTGAAATGAGCTTTTTCTGCTCTCCGGCACATCTGCAGTTCACCACATGCAGACACAGAATGTATTTTTTGTCAAAACAGAAAAATGCAGTTAAAATAATATGGGAGAAATCATAGCCACAAATGGCTTCTGTGGAGTCACTGAGCTGTTTGGAAATAGCACTTCATATTTTCTTCTGGGCAATTTTTGTTGTCTCCCACAAAGAAGGCTGCCAAAGACCCTACACTCAACAAGCAGTCCTCATCAGAAAGTCGAGCTGCTATCTGATGCACCAGCCCTTGTCTGAATAATCATAATCTGGTTTGACGTGTTTACTGATGAACATTTCACAGATATGTTTTGGGTTTATTGTTCCCTGGTTTATACCTCTTCCAAGACCTCATGTGACACCAAGCCACCATCTGCTGGAACTCTGCTTTTAACTCTTCCAGGTGCTTGTGCATTGTCCCAGGGTCAGCCAAGCACAACACTCTTTGCCCAACTACCATGCAAGCAAGAGGTGAGGGTGCACAAAATGTACTAATCCAGCTATAGACCTGCTCAGCAGGAGGAGTTGCATTCATTTTTAAGCAAATGATATCACTAAAATCTTCTATCTTAAATGCATACATGAAGTCATCATTTGCTACTTTGCACAGGACAACCTTCTATGCTACCCCCACGTTTATTCTGGCCCTACTTCTCTATTGCTCCTTGAGTGAGTCTAACCACTTCCAGCCTCTGAACAGGGACGAGATCTTGCCATGAGCACTAATCTCCCATAGCAACTCATTCTCCTGGCCTTTTCCTTTTCTTCAATAGAAAGCCATTTTCTCTAGTTACTGCTGTGTGTAGCACTCCGTAATCCCTGGCTTTACAAAGTTGTGCCATGCCCACCTTGCCTTCAGCCTGTCCCTGCTCTCACCAGGTGCTCCACGGGATGCTGACTCCACCGTGCTGCTCAGGAAGCAACAGAAAACAGCCTCTGGAGATAGGGTTGTGATTTTGCCTGTAAGAGCCTGAATCCAATAGCACCTTTTAAACGCAAAACTTTTGGAAGAAAACAGAAAGTTAGAGCATCTGCTTAGGATGCAGATGATGGCTGCTGTAGGTAGGAAAGTGCTTTTAGGTAAAATAGAGAGAGGACACCTTGACTTAAAAAAAATGCACTAGTTTCTCTCCTTCCTTCAGTTAGTAGGGTAAGAGATACATCATCACAGCTGGAAAACTTGCCTGCACCCTTCTGGTTTGCAGTATATCTCCAATCCTCCCTGTCTCTATCAGAGTACTTCACCAGTTATATTCCTAGCCAAACTGCAACTGCTCAGGTTTCTTTGTTTCTTGTCTCAGGGAGGGCAGCCCTTTAACTGCCTTTTAGCTCTCCAGTCTGCATTTGAGATACATGGACTATATCAGAAGCTATTTTCTCAGATAAAACTATGATATGCACAGAAGTAGCCAAGGGCTGACTGATTATCCTCTTCTCTTTCCGATGAAAAACAGCTTCCTTCTGACTGAATTTTTCAATCATTAGCATTTTTGATACTGGCTTGTTTCAAGAAGACTCTTGTCTGCAGACTGGCCATCTACATGTTACCTTGGCTAATAACCAGTCAAGAGCATATTCTAGTCATGCATTCTGTAAATTTTTAATTAAATGACCCCAGTATGCCCACTCTTTGAAGTTGAATCTATCCAACATCATTAAAACTTAATCACATGCTCTTACTTAGGTATTAAAATCTATGGAATACCTCTGAAAGTTTTTAATTCTTCACCCTTAGCAAGAATTATAATTACCTTACTATAATAAGAAGGTTAAACAACTTAGTCTGCCAAAATTTGTTTACTTAGCCATCCCAGTGGGTAGCTCCCACTATTACACATATTTTTCCAGTTCTCTAGAAATATAACAAAATGAGAAATTGTATTCTTTAAAATACTCAGTAGAATACACGTAATTAACAAGAGCATTTTTTGCTTCTGGCAATTTAGATAGTACTTTTCTGAATGAGTGCTTGTGGACTTCACAGTAATGTCAGACAATGCAATACTAGTTTGATTAGTTTTTTTCTAGGATAATATTTTAATTTGATTCTAGTGCTTAGTAAATGCTGGATTGTCATCCCTTTGAGACTTAAAGCTCCAATTCATAGTTAATGAAGCATAAGCAATAAAGCTCCTATTCATAGTTAATGAAGCATATCAAAAGCAAGGCAAAAAGCCAATCTTTACAGGTAGCTAGGAAATAAAAGCAAAACAAAACTTTCTCAGAATTCAGAATTCTTTGAAATTACCCTGTTGCTATGATACAGTAGTGTTGGTGTGCCCTTACCTGGACCTTGGATGATGTGCTTGAATGCTAAAGCAAAAGTTTCAGCTGAGTTCACTGTTTTTAAGCATGGGTTTAAATGCTTCAGCTAAGCCTACATGCTCATTTTATGTAGATCTCCTACAACTCTCAGGCATCATCAGCCTGAAACAGGCTCAAATATCTGTTTGAGGCATTACAAGCAGTATTGTAATGAGCACTGGTAGCCTGTACTCTATTGTTATTACTGCAGTTAATTTTTATGCAAGTATAATAATCTGTACTCTTCATTTCCACAAATGGATTATTCTTCTTCAATTACTTCTGTGTTCCCCCAAATATTGTCCTAAACAGAGGAAACAATTGCAGGTGAGACAAAACTTCCTTCAGGTAACTTATTTTATAGTTCTGTTGCATATGCCATATGCAGGAGAGATGTTTGCCATCATTGTATACTGTGACTAAATTACAAATGACAGCACACATATAATGGCTGTAAGAAGCTCAATTTTCTTTGTGACTGTGAACAGTCCTTGGGAGAAAAATTATCTGTTCATTAGATCATAAACAGGCAATGCTATTGAGTATTCTTCAGTTTCATGAAATCACACTTGCTAGCACTGTTGACTGAAGCAGGTGATTTGTAGACTTTTTATTGATGCCCCTTTCCCTGCAGAGCCCCTGATGCCATTCCTGCGGGCTCCTTCTCCTTGGACTGGGAGAACATGTGGGCCTGTTGGAAACTGAGAGGCAGATCTGCAGACTAACAGAAGGCTATATTGCTGTGTTGGACAACAAAATTGCTACTTAAAACTCAATGAATGCTAGTTTATTGAATTCCAGCTAGTAAAGATTACAAAATACTCTAAAAGTAGTCCAGATTTAGCCCTTTATCCATCACTGAAAATACAAGTTTCCAACTTTACTCTCTTCCAAAAGGCAGTGTTTGTCAAGCTCTCCCAGTAGTATCTCTTCAACCACGCTCTTATTAATGCTGTTTACTAGAAAACTGTTCCAGTTGCTCCTATATCCTGTCTCTCTACAACAAAATGCATCTGTCACTAGGACAGTTTACTAGCTGTAAATAAGCAGTGTTCAGGTACCTGGCAGCAAGTAAGTGTAGTTGAATTACAGCTTGAAACTTGGCCTTTGCAGGGCTGCATGTTTGGTTCTTGTTTCCTCTGGAGAGTTATCCACTATTTTGCATTTGAAACGGGGTTGAAGTGATACAGATACAGCTACTAACATCATTACTTCACTACTATAATAACGCAATTTGCTTACTGAGCTGCAGGACGCTACCCACCATCAGAGTCTTCTCTCAGGGTTCCCCACCCATCTTTTCAGTGACGACTTCAGCAGTGGAAGCAGGTTTCACTAAAGCTGGGGTGTGTTCACCACTGAAGGTATGTGAGTTCTTCTGAAGGGACGCATGAAGCAGGCTCTGGACCTGGCATCAGAAACCTGAACCCCGGTGGCTGTGGACGGCAGCTAATTGCCTGTGGGTGTGGGCTGGGACAGGAGGGCAAGCACCCCCATGTGGGCCTTACTGCAGGGCAGCTGAGGAGGCTGGGCCCTTAGCATGGGGCACAGACCAGCTGGGAGTCCTTTCCTTCTGCGTATGCATCCTCTGGGTGCCCAGATGATCCTACACAAACTGGTGGTAGGCGTCTCGGCACTGGATTATTTATAAAGACTCCTTGCCATGAGTTTTTGGCCTTATTAACAGGAAGTTACATTCCTTTCATTGTAGTTCTTGGACAAGTTTGTTGATATGCATGGAAAAATCCTGTACCTCCCATGTGCACGTGGGAGGCACGTTTTACTCTTCCTTAATTTTATTCTGGGCTTTGCTGCTCTGCACTTGCATACAGAACATACTATGCTAGTACCAGCAAAAGGTACGTGTGCCATGTGTAAAGCACTGAATGGGAAGGGAATAGGAACTAAAATCTGTTACTACCACAGGCCATCTGCTCAGGTATTAACTCTCAGAGTCCTCAAAAGCTATCTTTGATTACCCTTAGACCAAAGAATAACACCTTCCTTTTATATCAAGTTTTGAGTTGTCCCTGGAGGATGGAAGACATGGTAGTTTTGAATAAGCACTTTGAATTGCACTTGAAGGCCAAATTGTAACACTAACACACTGAGTTGCAGCCCTTAGAAGGAGATATGCTTGTCATTATATCTGTAAGTCCCAGCCAAATGCCAGCTCCACCACTCCAGCTGTGGGGTTTCATTGTTTTATGTTTCTATCCCTAAGTTATAGGGTTTGTTTGACCTCAGCTATAGATGCTACCAGGAAGTTCTTTGGTGCATATTCTACTCTATGCCATCTAAGACAAACACTGTTGAGGCTTTTATTTCTTATAAATGGGAACAAATAGTTTGTGTTTTGCCAGAAGTGTGATGCTATCAACGCCTTGCAAAATGTACAAGCAATTCACTTGCCCATATGTTCACCAAATGCTCTTCAGCTCTATCTGGGCACCCTGGATCTGTCTAAAAGCCATCTGGAATAATAAGTTGCCAACTTCTGATCGTCAGTTAAGTACAGTAGCAATTTTTTAAGCTTGTAGTTGCTAAAATTACTAAATTTGGAAACATCATAAAATTTCACTGCAACGTAGGAGCCTGTTGGATATTTTAGATCCCCTAAAGCATACTCCAGTGTTTTCTTTCAATCTTTTAAAAGAGGTATATAAATAGTAAACAGCTTGAGCTGCATCAATTCCAAAATAACTTTTGGGGGCAAGTTTTCTGTCCTTTGTACTTTTTTTCTGAATCTGCCTTTGCCTATTCTTTATCAGCTGCCTTTTCAAAGAATGTTACTGGCATTTGTCCTTTCAAACCTTTGCCTCCGTAACCTCACTTGTCATCCAGTCTTGCTTTACCCGTGGTCTGTTCATCCACTGGCTTCTCCTATGTCAAACTGTTGCCCATGCATATGGCTGTTTCTCTCAGAGCTGGAGTCATTAACTTTGGAAGACATCTCAGGTCCTTGTGTTTCCCTTGGAAATAAAAAACTTCACAAGCCTGTAGATGTCATGGGGAACTACACCTTGGCAGAATCCCTAGCTGAGTCCTAACTAGTAGCTGAGTTATCCTGTCTTTAGCAACTGAAGGCATTTGTGTTTGAAACAACAGTGTAAGAAAGCATTGATGCTAAATGAGATTTTGCCTAAATTTTGTTTTCATCAGGCCAAGCTGACAGCTTTGAAACATCTTTCAGAGGGCGTTGGTGTCAAAATAGATACTGCAAACTGATACTGCTAAATGTTAAAGTCATCAATATTTTTCTGATGTTGCAATAAATGTTAATTAGAAAGGTGTTAAGAAGAAAAGGTTGTGAACAGAAGGTTGTGTATAGAAGCCTTTAATAAATTGATTTTTATTGGACTAGATTATTTTGAGGTCAATTTCCATGCTGAGGAGAATATTCTTTTAGCTCTGTACTGCTTCACTAAACTGTTATAAATCTATGAAGAAACGGCTGTAGATAAAAAAGTCCAAAACCTTAAACAGGTTTAATGAACTTTTATCCCAATATGTCAGTAGCACATTCTGTTATACCATTTTTCTCTGTTCTTATTTCATATTCAGAACCACCAGGAACAGCTCATTCATGGCTATCTGGAATGCCTTTGGCACACAATCTTTTGTCAGTGAAATGAATACTGAAAGTTGGTGCTGAACACCATTCAACATACAGAATATATTTTACGGCTCATTCAGTGGCTGTACTTCAATTTGAATTTACTCCACTGGCGGAAGAGGCATCAAACAGGCATCACTGCAGCAAATCAGTACATGCTTGTGATGTCAGTGAGCTGCACTGATATACACGGTCTACAAGATGTGATCCAAATTTCATTTTCTTTTTGTTTTCATATCACTGTTCCTGAAGACAGTAGAGACTGTCAATAAACCCAGCACCAAGTCTGTGCCACTGAAGGAATATGTAGAGCTGCTCTCGTCAGAGGGGCCAGTGCTTGTTTATCTCAAGTCTTCTTAAAAAAACACGGTTATCCCTCCCTCTTCATCATTTTTATATTTAAACAGGAGTATTGTAAAATTAGAGAATAACAGTCCAAGTCTGTTCAGGGATGCCAATCCAGATCTCAGGAAATACAAACCATCCCCAGACTCTGCTTCCAAAAGCTCTTTTCCAGGTTAATATATTCTTACATTTCCTGTAAACTTTTTCCCTGCCCAGATAACCTCATCTTGTGTTTTCATCACCTCATGAGTTTTGTTTTGCTCTGAGCTGTCTTTTTGTTCCTGGCCTCCATTATGCTTTTGTTAGGGGACATGTACAACCATTAGTTCAATTGCACAGCTTCTAAATTGACAGATTTGTACGATGTTTCTGATAAGAATCAAAATCTATTTAAGCACCAGTTCAGCCAGGCTACTCCTTAGGTTTACTATGTATGGACAATCTCTTGGAGAATTGTACTTTTCTTCTTTGTTCCCAACAGTGTCTCAAGTCCTGTAGGTAATGCAATGCCCAAGTGGGGGATAGGGAAGGTGCCAGCAGAAGGTGCTGAGGAACATGCAGCATGTTCCCAAGAATTGGTTGTTGCTCCCAGGAGGTAACTGATGGTGTTAAAGCACACACAGCTAAAGTAAAAAAGCTTGCTAGAGTAGATTAAAAATCATCCTATTTTCTTGCAATATTGAGTGAAGAACTTTGAGCAAAAGGGGAGAACAACTTTGTCATCAAAGATGTGCTATTCCTTCCACTGCAGATCCTATGATAGAACCTTCTCCAAACTCTTTTTGCTTTAAAAGAAATCCACATTTTCATATCCTGTCATGTTCTTTACTCAACCACTGCTGCTTCCTTTTTAACTTCTTTATGTCTCATCCCAGGATATGAGATTGCTAAGCATGGGGCAGTCACTGTGCACAAAATAATTTTCAGACATTCACTTCTGCCAGGCAGTAAGGAAATACAAGTCTGTGTTGGTCAGATCCCCACCCTCTCCCACTAGATTAACACTGGAACTCCTAGGACATGGTCTCCCACTTTTACATGTCTTTCATTTTATGACCTGGTCAAGGCTCGGGACACTCTGTAAGTTTTCATCCTATCCCGAGTTGAAGGAGAACTTCACTTTGCCAAATAACACATAACACCACGTTTCTCCATTCAAAACCTAGAAGCTTTGAAGTAGGAGGGTGAATGGAAAGGTGGGGAAGGAGCACATTTGAAATAATTAAGATTGGTAGTTAAATACATAAATTGGGTGAGTGTGATTGAAGCAGTTTAAATGAGTGACTCTTGCCTTGTCTTTTATTGTATTAAACTTCATAAATAAGAGATTCAGGGGAACAATTTGTCTGCCTGTGTCTGTTTTTATCCCAATCCAAATCGTTCTGAAATAAAGGAAGCCAGAAATGCTGCCAGTAAAATACTCGGCTCCATGAGACCTTCCTGTTGTCATTCAGGAGGTGGTCTCATTTGGCAAATTTAGATCAATTTCAGAAGATTCCTCTATGCCTGTCTGCCAGAGCTGGCCCCCCGCCGGTGAGACAGCACAAGGAAAAGTGTGTCATTACCTCCCTAACAACTCACATACTGGCTCAACAGCACAACTCCCCCTTCACCAGTGGTGTAGCACATTACCCAGGTTTATGACATATTTTGCAGCCGAGACCAAGGCATGTGTTTATTTTTGCTCCAGGGGTGACAATATCTGGCAGATTCCCCCAAAGCTGTCTTTGCAGTATAGAGTTCTCAAAGGGTTGACAGTTCCTAGACATTTTTCTGTACTGCCTTCATTTCAGAAATCATGTTCATCTGTAGGAGTGAGGATTAAAAGGACAGACACACAGCCAAGGAAACCTCCTGTTTAACTCCTCCATATGAGAACCAGCTCCTCCAGCTCCTACCTGCTGGGCACAAGGCAAAGCACAGCTGCTCTCCTGCTCCACCACCTGTACTGAGCATGCCACTGACCACAGAGAGGTCTTAACTGAGCCTCAGAGACACATCTGCACTGCTCTGCTAGAGGATTCCTGGGTGCCAGGACAGTGAGGGTATCTAATGTTGAAATTCTGTATTTCAGCACTCAATGTCTTGGGATATCTCCAGAGTGCTTGGGGGATGTAGCAGCATTGCACGAGGCTTCTAGTGCTGTTGGGAATGGCACATTTCCCAGCCCAGAACCTGCCACCCTCCTGGAAAGGCTCCTCTAATGCTTGACAGCGATTTGTCTGCACCACCCACATCTGGCAACTCTTCTGTGTAATTCTGCATCTGCAGTGCTCATACCGTTATCCTTCATCTTAGAGACAAAAGGAGAGGAGGACTCGTACAGGCCAAAGACCAGACCTGCAGACTAACAGCCTCCCACATTCCTCCCAGTTTTGCAACTGCTAAAATGCCTAGGATTTTAAAAAAAATAATTTGAATTTATGATTTAAAGGGAAGAAATCTCTATTTCAGCTTTTGTCTAATGAAAGTGATTTAACTGATTATGTCAAAAATAGACGTCTAGATGTATGAAGGTTTCTGTTTCTGCCTGATTTATAGTGCATAGTTTGTAAGATGCAAACTTTTTTGCAGTGGCAAAAAGCATGGTCTTGTCCAGAAGCTCAGCCCGTTAATAACGCACAAAGATGCACTGTATTCTGCCAGGCAAAAACACCAGACAAGCTGGAAGCCAATATGGAAATATTTAATGAATTTTTCAGTAGAAGAGCCAGCTACTGTATTTCATTAAAAGAGGGGAGAACTTTAAACTAAATAACACAAAGGTTTTGTAAAATGTGGGTAACATAATTTAGAATGAAAATCGTTTGGGTTTGGGTCACTGTAGCCACTGAAGCTAAACTGTTATTGAAAAAAATGAACTCATTTTCATATATGGTGGCTCAGAAAAATGCCTGTAGAGAAAGCTCAATACATGATTTTTCTTAAATTTATATACAGTTTTTTTCTGACCATGTTCTCATGATTTATATTAAAACTCAGGTAAAAAACATGGGGAAATTTGGTATTATTAAGGAAGAAAGGGTATATTTGTCTGAGTTCTCCTTCCTTGAATGGATTTTAGAAGATACTGTACTTTAGCTAGGAGGATCTATTAAGAACTTGTCTGATCTTTGGCAGTACCAAGAGATACAGATAAACTGAGCCACTACTGTAACTAAGAGTTACAATAGTAATCTGAGTCAAGTTATAAACTGTAGTGAGCTGCATGTATTGCCATCAGAGAGATACTGCTCAGAATAGCAGAGATGGAATCTGTGGGAATTCCCTGGGTTGACCAAATCCCTGGGTATTCAGTAGGAAGCGATGACAAAACACTACCAAACCAAAAAAATTGTATTTCATTATTTTCATATTTCCACCACTGGAAGTGACCAGACAATGGAGCACAGTGGTTGTTGCAGTTTCAGAGACAGATAGGTTTGGCTTTTAGAATGTTTAGGACACGTCTTTAGAGCTTGATCTCAAAATTCCACTTGCACTTCTGCAAGTACATCCATAAATATACCTTGAAACGTGCTTGTGCATGCAGTCATAGATCCCCATCTGAAAGACTTACCAGTAATATGTGGAATTATGCTGGCTGCATGATTTGGCTTAAGTCATATAACCAAGTGGTCCAACATTACATTGAAAAATAGCCCATATACCTTTGTTACTGGAAGCAAGTCTCTCTAAAATGGAGGATAATTTTCTTTTCATGGGATCATACCTGTCACAGTGCAAGCTGTGTTTTAATGTGCATTCTTCTGTTATGTCTCAGGTATGCTTCTCAGTTCAAAATATGAGTGTGATCCTCTTGAAGATTATTTCAGTCCCTTTTCATTTCTCTCAGCACATTTACTATAAGTTTTGCTCTTTGGGAAAAATCACTCTTGAAGACTGTCTGAAAGGCAAAAGTTATGGTTCCAGGTTAACATGTGTCAAACTGATTTGTCTACAAAAATGAAATAGGCACAAGGAAGAGGATTTCCAGGCAAGCACGTGTCATGATAACTGAGTGACTTATGGTGTTACACAATCTTAGGGGCACTAATGCACTGCGAGATAAAGTCCCACCCTTCACAAGTCTCAGGAAATGCATATTATATGTGCTTCACATTCTCTATCTGATTTACTGCTGATACTGTAAAGTGCTCTGTAATCTACATCCGGGCTCCAACTGTACTCTAGGAGTACCATCAAGGAAATCAGCATTAATTAGATAGAGGGAAGATGAAAGACTCTAGGAAGCATTTAGGACCCAGTAATCATGTTCCCTAAAGAGAGAGACTGTGTGGCCAAATAAAGCTGCTGAGTGATTAGGTCAGAGGTTCCTGCTTTGCAAGGGCCAAATGCAGTGAAAAAGGCTGAGCGGTCAGAGCTGGGGGTAGGGAGGTGGGGGGCAGCTCCACATTTGCTATTTCCACCTGAACCTCTTCCCGCTTCCTCCCCTGCCTGTCCTTACCACAGCCACAGCCACGGGCTGGCAATCGGAGGCACCCTCTGCGGCCCAGCTCGGTGTTCCTCAGAGAAATGCTTTGGCTACGCTTAGTCTCCGAGATGTCCAAAATCTGCAAAGGAAACAGTAGGATTACTGAAATAATTGCTGCTATTGGCCTTGTGTTGTAATGGTTTAAACCGCAGCACTCCTCTGAACTCAGCCCAGCCGCAGCCGCGGGGCTGTACCTGGCAGTGCGACCGAGCGGCAGCTCCCCTGAGCTGCGACTGCGGCAGGAGGGGAAGTAGACATGTACATGAAACCAGCCTTTTGCTTTTGTCAACACTTCATTCTGTAGATTGTGCCTACAGAGCTCTCCTACCACCTCAGAAATTATCAGCAAGCTCAATGTACCCAGGTTTAGTGGGGGTCAAAGGGATGTGGTATCCCAGAAGTAACACTGAGAGCAGAAGAAAGGAGAAAAATAACATGGCTTGGGCGAGGTGTCTTCTACCCAATGTAATTGACCTGAGCTGGAGATTTGTCTGAACAAAGAGAAGGGTTTGGCATTCAGGGCTCTGCCTTGGTGTTGGTTCCCAAAGTGTCTCCACGCCATCTGTAAAGCTATTGCATTTCTGGCGTGTGGTGTCACTGTTTCAGAAAGGCAAGGGTTGGGCTGAGCTGTAGAGATGAGGTGTGCCTTTCACATTCCTTGTTTTTCAGAGCGTACACTTAGAGCAATGCAATGTACTCCTGCTTTACTGTGAGAGGGACATGACGACACTCCAGCCTGAGATTAGAGTATGAGGATTCATGTCTGGAGACCCACATCACTTGTGGAATCACTTCCACTTATCTGGAAGTGCACAATGAATGTAAAATGCTGCACTTCTGACTTGAAAGCAATTTATCTTCACCTTCTTTTGGTGGAAGCAGCCATGTCAATTCTGAGAAAATCCAGGCTGCAAACTTCAGGGTCAGATAGATCAAATTCAATCAGCAGCTGATTAATTAAAAATTAGCCATTATAATACAGGTTGGCTACCGAAAAGCTTTGTTCACATTTACTTATTTACATAAATTTATCAAATTACTGTCAGTGGAAAGACAATGTGCTCAGAAATTTGAAGTATGATCTTCACTGCATCATTGAATCGGAATCTGGTGCCCGGTAAATCTGATCTATCCAAGTGACTCCATGCACAAAATGGAAGTCACTGCTATGTCAGAGAGGATAAATTAGCAGATAATTAAACATCCTAGATAATTAGCTGATAATTGAGTGTGCTTTGAATAAAAAATGCTAAGCATTTTTATCAGTATTTACTTCTGCAGCAGGGTATGACTCAGCCCTCAATTTCTAACAGTTCATGTAAGTATATGATTTGATTTTAATATTTTAATAAAATTTTCATTCTAGTTTTATAAGACACAATTAAAAGAGCCCTCTAGCGGACATAGTTTTGTCTAACAAGAAGAATGTGACCGACTTAGCCATCAATCTTCAGAATTTAAACACCCATTCCCATTACAGTTTAAAAATCTGATCCACCCCCACCATGTGCGAGTTGAGCTAAAATGCTGAGACTCAGGTCAGACACACATTTGGAGCAGTAGCTCTTCTTCAAGGTGGATTCAATGGTATTCAGCCAAGGAATGGGGTTTTAGGGGTACTTGAGCTATTTGTGGACTTGCAATTTTAGATCTGTATGAATGGCTGTGATGTGGTCACATGGTTGGTCAACTTCCATGGCTCCTTGTAGGACTTCTCAATGAACAATAGACCTGATGGACAGACTCTTTTGTACTTTTATGTTTTAATTATTATGTCTTTTGTAACATATTGATGCCCAAGGTGGTAGTTTGGCAAACTTCAGCTAGCAGAAATTGGTTTGGGCTGCTACTGGAGGAGGCAATCCTGCCCTGGCCTGAGCTTTTTGTGCTCTTGCCCAGATTATCTCCTACTTGGTGCCAGAGACAAGTACTTGGGCAGCCACAGGTGAGCTGGAGAACTGATCTGGCTGAAAAAGAATGATACTGGCATAAGAGAAGCCACATACTTATGCCACTGCCAGATGTGAGGACATGAATCTGAAGTGGGATAGGAGGAAAGGCAGCAGTGGTGACTTAAAACATTTGTCCAACTAGTGCTGAAAAGATCTCCTTCAGATATGGGAAGTAGCTCAGCTGCAATTACCACAGAGGTCTTTGAAAGCCCATTTATCCTGCTGAGAGACATTATTAGGCAGCTTCAGGTGAAAGACATGTTTTGCTTATTATCAGCAATAATAAGCACTGAATTCACTGAATTAGGAAGTAAAAAATAAACATATCTTGTGCCACAGCTGCAAAGTTTGGTTTGGGACTTCTGCAAATAGCGGGTGTTCCTGAGTCAGGAATGTTGATTTCAGTGCATGCAGGGGCCTAACAACGAAGAACTAAAAGAACTGTGTTCCTGCTCTTTAAAGATCCTTGAAATAGATAGGTATAGGTATATGTACATGTGCACACATATATGTACATGTGTATATATATGTACATATATGTGTGTGCACATGTGTGTAAAAACAGGTTATATGGTTAAAGGGTTTACATAATATTTGTACAGGGTCAGGATTAAGGAAAGAGAAAATCTCTTGCAAGGAGAAGCAATTTCTTAAGATTACCATGACACTCATTTAGGCTAATTCCATAAATCTGTGTCGCCACAAGGGAAA
>NW_008588581.1:23858-41507 GCF_000691845.1 Merops nubicus
ATCTCTATTACTTGTTTAGGTACTGCCAAGTTAATGCAAGTCTTGATGAAGTACAGAAATCCTTCTATGGCCTCCAGTCAGCCTTGTGTCAGGTCCTGAATTTTGGTGGGGGAATAGGGGAGTGGGGACACAACTCCTTGCAATTACTGCTAATGCTAAAACTTGCTTTCATTTCGATCTATCGGAAGAAGAATGTATCCAGATGTTTTCCCATGCATTTATTCATCATTCACATGAAATATATCTGAAATGGGGAGACTGTAATAATGTTCCACTCACATTCCATATTGCATTGGTTTTGAGTATAGAGTTTATTGGGAGAGCAGCAGACTGTGCAGTAGTTTTCACATCTACTCTTGACTAGCAGTATTTTTCAAAATTGAGTCATTTACCAATGTTTGTATGTAACAAAGACACTACAAACACTCGTGCTTCTGGACTATACAAAATACACTGTTAGAAATCCCAGCTTGCTCCTCCACTTATTTCCATGCTGAGCATGGTGTATATGTCATTCTAGGTAAAATGTGTTGGGAATTTAAGATTGAAGTTTTGCTTTTAATTCTTTTTTTCAGTCCACTATTCATTCTTAATTTAGATTTCCTCACTGTGTTTTTAAATACATGCCAAAATGCAGGATCTATACTTAAAATGCCAACCTTCTTTTTACAAACTAGATGCTGATTTTGTGACATCTTCTCAAGCCCTTTGTAGCCAGATTGATATATCTTTCCCCCTACATCACTTTAAATGTCCTTACATATAGCTGGCAGGGAAGGAAAGCAGGGAAATTTTAAATGATAATTGCAATGGCAGTACAGCTGCCAACAGAGCCTTTCCCAATATTTACTACCTTTCATAAAAAAATCTACTTCCTGTAGTTCTGTGCTGCAAAAAGCATGAACACAGGACCTATTAAATAACATATAAAGACAGACAGACAGACAGACACACACACACAAAGACAAAAAGAAAAAAAAAAGGGTACAACATCTATTTATTTTTTAATCTGTGATTTGTAGGCTAACCTCAGGGCATGAGTCGTGTTTTGCAAAATGTTGGGACTGGCAAAGGTAAATGAAGAAATACAGTACCTAGCTTATGTTTAAACAGCATTAAATCTTCACAGTAGCTATTGCTGATATGTGCATGTGTAAACAGACACCATATTCATGAAAAAACTTGCACTGATTAATTTATTGTTCATATGGAATGATTCTATACTTAGAAATGCTTTTGATTTGAGTAAAACTCCATGGAAACTGATGATACGTCAGAGAGATCTGCTGAATGTCCACAGACATAGTGGGCTTTTAAGGAGAATGTAATACAATATCATGGGCTGTTTTTAGAGCAAGGTATGACACAGACTAGGTAGAAGGTCACACAAAGTGTATCTAACATCAAGGAAGAAAAAAAAAATCTGCATTTTTATTACTTAAAATCTTATTATTTGGGGAGAAACTATCTTATTTTTGGATGCATAAGTTCTGAAATTGCATGAAATAAACTGCATCGTAAAACAGCTCCTGATAAAATTTTAATTGGTATGATCTGTTACTCTAACTGCTTTCACAGATCCCAAAGTAACTTAGCTGGGAAGGGAGTTGGTGAGTTGCAAGTGGAGTTATTATTTGAAATAAAACATTTTAGGCAAACAAACTGACTAAATTCCTTAGGACATATAATCTTGGCAAAAGATGGTTCTCCATTTTTACTGTTTTTCTTTGTTCCTATATCATATTATTTCTGGAAAGGAAATAGGGATAAAAAGGGATAACCCCTTCTTGACTGAAAATTCAGAATGAGAGAGCTAATGAAGCAAAACTATGTAATGAGCATAAACACAATAATGATTAAAAGGCAAACATATTTGACAAGCTCACATATATGGAAATGATATATGTGAGTATATATGTCAGCAGCCCTATCTATGTGCAAATCTGTCCCATACATCCATACGCAAAGGACGTTGCACAACCCAAAATGCAGGGCTTTCTTTTTCTCAACTCCAGCTCACGGAGCACCAGACAAGGACATCTTCAGTGATGAGAGCCCCATGGGGCGGCATGTGTGTTTTGCATAGAGGGCTGCATTCTGTTCATGCACTGAAATTAAAGCTAAAGGGAAACTGGAGCTCCTCAGGGCAAGGATCATAACTTCTAATTACCAAAGGTAAAAGATAAAATGGGAAAAAAAAGTATTCTTTCAGATACAGCTAAAATTATGATGTGAGTCTTAGAAATATTTATCTTTCCTTCCATAAGTGAACATTCTTTGGGTAACTTAGAGTTTTTCTTGGACTGTATTGCTGTTTCACAATGATCTAAGGCTTTATTTGTAGTCTTAGTGGTGCTTATATAATTACATAAATCTAAAAAAATAGAATGTCTGATTTTTTTAAATTCCAGTTAAAATGAGTCAATTGAAAAAGGAACTATGCCTCAGCGTGTCAGCTACACTTCAGAGAGTCATATATTCATGGGCTCAGCAGGCCACAGAATGAAAGATCTTGTCACAGGAGAACGTTGAGAGTTCTTTGAAATCCCAAATATAATTAAATTTCTAATGGGTATTCACAAATATATTAAGCCACAAGAGGCAGCAGTGTCCAAAATCTCTGGTCGTCCTGAAAAAACCCTAGAGCTGGGCCAAGTGAGAAACGAGACTATCTCCGCTGAGAGCTTGTCTTTCAGAAAGCACTCAAGAAAGCCAAGGCTAATTAACTGAAATGATGAAATTAAAGTTGATTAAATAGTTATTCTCATGCAGTTAAGGACAGGACCAGCTGAACTCTCCGCAGATGCTTCATCTCTGTGTGGCAGCATCATAAATACCTCTGGGATTCCACAGACCTACTGCCCCCTCACAGAGTAATTCTGCAACACCAGCCCAGTAATTAAAGCTGATTCTTCCTGTAAGTGTCAAACTGATTGCACAGGTCTAAGGTGGCTGCATGATGTGTATGGGGCATATCCTATGACTGCCCAACCACCAGGCACTGTGTGAGTGAGGTATATATCCATACTATGTGTCCATGCTTTGTGGTTGTCTCCAACTCCTGTATACAAGCCAGGTCCAAAACTGTCAGCTCATATCTCAGTACAGGGCATATGCAAAACAGCATCTGACCTTTCACCAAGAACTAGTTTCTAAGAAGGCTGAAAATCGCAGGCAAATATAGAAAGTGATCAAAATTTATCCAGGCAAGATATCCAGCCAGGAAGAGGGCACATGCTGGGAAACAGAAAGCAAACAAACCAGGGAACATGCCAGGAACAGCAGTTTTGCTGTATCATTCTCAGCTGTTAATGCATGCTATTGCCCTTGGGAAATATGTAAATATCAATTTTAAAAGTCCTTCTGCAGAAGCATGTCTTCCTTCTCACTAATCAAATCATGTAATCAAAAGTCTGTATTACATTATATATATATTAATGACTAGAGCCAGATCAAACTTAATTCAGATTCATTGCATAATTTTCCATGATCACAGTTCACCTTTTTCTGTTGCTCAGGTCAGAAACGTCTTATTAAAGACATACAATAATAATTACTCTTGTTTAGGATTAAAGGAAACCTGAGGAGGAATGGGATGAGAGATGCTAAGAAATTGCCTCAGTAGTTGTTCACAATGAAAACCACACACCTTACAAGATATGTGATAAAAAATACAAAACTTTTTTTTTTAATGCAGTGTTTAAAAGGAAATATAACTTCATACTCTGACTAGAAGTGTAATGTGTTGCAAATGAAGTAAGCTGGATTTTGTAGGCAGAGACCTTTGCAGAGCACAGTGGATCTGTCTCTAAGCTTTTCTAGATTGCAAACTGTGTAACAACAGGTCCCATCTTTCACACATGATCTCCCCTGTGCTCCACAAGAAACTGTTCTAGGTGAAAAGTCCCTAAGCTTTTGACTGGCTGCCAGTCTCAGGATGTTAACTTTCCCTTTCAGTGTAGGCTAGAGGCAAAAATAGAAAAAAAAAAAAAAAAAAGTAGGAAAACATTCAAGACAGGCCTTATTACTGGGTCCCACTCACAATTGTGTTATTGTGTTTGAACTGCTAAAAAAAAGAACCAAGACAGAAAGTCAAAGCAGATCAGAAATCACTGTATTTCCATACTGCAATATGTACTATATGCTGCCATGTGGAGTTTGGCTGCTGTTTTTCTCCTTTGGAGAAAACATTCACCATCTAGTAAGAATATGCTGAATGTTGAATGCCTTTCTATTAATTTTGAATATTGAGGCCAAGAAATGTGTACCTGTGGATCCCGATATGCAGCTGGAGCAACATTCCAGAAGGCTCCTGGAATTGATGACCCAGCTTTGATCCAGTTCATCCCTCCAATTAATGAAAACAAGAATACCTTCAAAGTCCAGTTTTAAGCCTTTTATCTAGAACCACTTGTCCATTGCTATAAAATAATTAATTGCTTCCTCTGATAGACATGGAGATTTAGGACATTTTACAGATAATTATAAAAGTATATTCATCTTCACTCAAAAGCTGATTTTCATATCGGTGTCTTACCTTTGTCTGTTATATTAAGAACTTGTTTTTAAAAGGAAGTGTAATGTTACCTACTTAGTGCAGACTCTTTTATTCATTAATTTACTAAATTATCCAAATATAAGGTAGAAGAAAATCTAAACATACGTTTTGGAAAAGAAAATAGGAATTAAGTAATCATTGTCAGGCTAAACTTTTGGTTTACACCTTCTTGAAACTAAACTATCAACAAACATAGACAGACATGAACACTACTTTTCTTAAGAATATCTAAGATCCAGATATTATCACTGATGTTTTCACATTACAGCTCTCCTGATACTTGTGGAGTTTCCTTCTGATTTGCACTACACTTACTGAAAGCAGAATCAGCCCCTTGAAAGACCATAGTTCACTGTAATCCTCTCTCCCTTACCCTAGTAGTAACAAATAGAACCTCTGGGTAGAGGCCTCAAGCACCAGACTTTTAATTTGGAAGATGATCAAGTGGTAAATTACCTCAGCCTTTCCTTTCCATTAATTAAGCAATACAAAATACTACATTATTTGATTATGCCATTTTCTTTATGAGACCTATGCTATGGAAATGAATACTAGTAGTCATCATTTGATTGCTGGCAAAAAGCACGTTAGCAGAAGACCCAGTTACTATTGGAGTCTGTTGTCCCACAAAATCACGTGAAATGCTCTTTTCAATCTTTGAAACTTGGAAAAACAAGCATGGTGAAAACATAGGACATGGATGAACTGTGAGGAAGAACAAACGGCCCTGATAAAAGTTAGACAGTTATTGGGTAACTGCAGAGAGAGTTAAGAGAAAACATAAATCTATGCAGTCAGCCACAGTTTTAATCCAGCCTCTACTTTTCCTCTGAGGTGCCCACAGCAGAGCCTAGTGGTGGCCAGTGAGACAGAGATTCTGCCAAGCCCACCCACCATCTCCACAGCAAATCCCTTGCTTCTCTCTTGGCAGCTGCTTACCCTATGGTAAGATGGATGCCAGCACCCAAGGGAGAGACCTGTCCTGCTCAAAACACCCCAGAGCTGCACCCCGTCAGTGCAGGGAGTCCTCAAGCAGCAAGCAGGTGATGCCTAGTTCCTGCCTTCCCATCATCTCGCACTCACCAATCTGCCCCTAAGGACGGGTAACAACCACGGAGGAAGAGAAAGGCTGATTACTAGAAGGTCATTACTTCTGGAAGGTCAAGAAGCACCATAGGGGTGGTGTGGAGGGAACTTCTACATGAGATGCAAAGCAGGGTAAGGCGTGGCTCCTGTGTTTTGAACCTAGAGAGGGGTGACTCCCACAGTCAAGCCGAACTACTGCTGGAGAACCAGCCTGAGGCCTGTCTGAACTGGTGGACCCAGAAGCACTTCCGATCCCCTGGGTGAGGGCAGCCCAGCTACTTCCCAGCCCCTGTACCGAAGGGAAAGCCAGACATGCGCTGTCTCCTGCCTGCCAAGATTTCTGCAGGAAACAATGCAGAAATTGAGCAGAGAGCTATCATGTGCTCAGGGCAACACCTTGATGGAGCCGTGGAGGAGGCCAGGCTCCTCACTGCATGCCAGAGCAGGCATCTGCCCTCAGTCTAGGCACAGCCTGCATGTGCCAGCTGCACCTATCAGGGACCAGGGATACCGGTGTCGCACAGGGAATGGGCAAGGTGCTTGAAAAGCAACAGGATGAGGTTTGTTTGTAGCAGCTACCAGCGTGATCTAATGGTGCTGCAATTTCACGTCCTCACATTCCTCGATTCAAACCTACCATGAGCTAATCGATGATCCATTTGTCTCCCCATTGGAGAGCAAATAATAGGGGTTTAGATGCCAAATAGGAATGCAGCACAACAGGGGAAGTTTAAAGCCCCTATTTATTTGGGACTTCCCCATATGGAGATTAGCAGCAATAGGAGGGCCAGCGGAGCAGGAAGGATATTATGGGCTATTGCCTGCTCTTTGGAATCAATTCCTTTCAAATCTGTGCAGGATGTAGCCTTGTCATCCTGTTTGAAAACATTCTTCTCATGTTGGAGTATTCAGTTCTTAAGAGAAAAAGTGGATGAAAGTTTTCTTACGGCCACAGGGATCAAGAGACATATTTGTGAGGATGAGCGTCACAGAATAACTCTTTATATCATCCTGCTAGCTTACTGCACCTGGGCAGGCATTGTGTTTTTTAGGAAGTGCTTCAGTTTACAATATCCTGTACTGCTCAGCTGAAGCCACAGCTATTTACAGAAAAAGGCCATAGCACTCCAAAATGAGAAATGCTGGAATGTAGAAGTTCAGTGATTCTTGATCCTTCTCTAGCACTGACTGTCATGTCACAGAAGATTGTTTAGCTGTGAGGTAGTTCAATTCAGAGCAGTATTTATCTCTATGGTCAATATTTTCCTTTCAGATAATTCCTTTTGAGGAGAGTAAAACTCTCTTACCTTGCAGAAAAGGAATCCCCCAAACTTTAAGGTGTGCATAATAATGTCATTAACATTATGTCCTTGTAAGTCAGTATGACATCCAGGCAGGAGTTTCTGTTAAAGTCACATTTTGTCAAATCTCAGCAGCAAAGGACCAGCAGGTTTCATGGGAACTAATAGTGAGCTATAAAGCCCACTTGTTTGCATGCTGCATCAGTATGGCAGCTTGCTTTTAATGGCACTTTCCTTCCTACACTTTTATTTCCATTTCACTTCTAAGAGACTGCATATTTCAAAATTAATTTCCCTAGGTGTTAATTATGTGAATCTATTAATATTGTGAGGCTTTGTTTATCCTAAATAACAGTGTAATTTAAAATTAGATATAAAGAACTTGCTAGTCAACGTGCTTCAAACCTGTAAATCTTATTAGGCATATTGCCAGGCAGAGAGCTACCTGAAGTCAACAAACTTTCCTTAAGGGCTGTAAGTAAGATAACCTCCCCCAGGCAAAATCCCTGGGACCGCTCCACAGCAGGGAGTGCTGGGCATGGTGATTGGCTTTACAGACTAAACCTTTAATGTGGAAGTTTGTATTTTAAAAATCCAACAGTTTTTCAGATAATGTAGCACTGATGTGTGTAAACTCCTTAAATACGACCTCCTTAGTTCTTGCAGGTCAGTGTGTGGAGCAGTGGCCTCTATGGGGCCTGTGAGCTGCCACCAAACACTCTGGAAGCCTTCTTGGGGAGTAGATCTATGTTCTGAAAGGCTGCACAGCAGAGAGTAGGGTTTTGACAGAACTAAGTTAGAAGGGTTTGTCAGCACTTGTTATGTTTCACAGCTCAGAAATGCAGTTCCGTCCAGAGAGAGCATTGTCAACCAGCGTGCAATTTCTGCAGGATGTTGTGAATCACAGGTTGTGGGATATCCTCCTAAAAGGCTCCATAAATTCTGAGTCACTTTTAAAACAAACACTACACAATGGCAAGCAAGGCCAAACTGAGGTAAATATGAAAACACTGAGATGCAGAAATAGGATTCCTTCCTCTGTCTCCTCCCAGCTGATTCCTTTCTCCCTTCTCCAAACTACTGGAAGTGCTGAGAACTCTGGATTCCCTTCAGGAAGGATCGCCTCTGCATCTCCACATGCGCATCCTACCAAATCAGAGCCTGAGTAAATCTTTACTCAGGACTTCAGGAACTGGTTGACTATGAGTAAATGCTGAGGATGACTCCTTCCTTTCTTGAGGGAAGCAACTAGGGAGTTCGTTGTACTCTGCTCTGGCATTTTTTTTCAATGATCCATTGAAAGTACTTCTGTGATGCATAAGTACTTTTTTTCATACTTGGACATATCATGAGAGAGTCATCACATGCCATTTTTCCAAGGTGCCAAGGTCTTTTCTCCAAAAATATCTGCCTTTATGGCATAAAATATACAACTGAAATTTGCATTTCAGTTAGGAGTCCAGTCAAAAACAGAATAGCCTGAGTGATAAAATCATCTCTTCAAGGACAGAAATGTAAGATAGGCAAACATGGCTGGAAATCCAAAAGTGAGTACTAATACTCCAGCTTTAAGCTCATGTGATTCCAATATTAAACTGAAGATGATGAATCTGACTGAGATATTTGTAAGGAACTCAAAGTTGATGGGGAAAAAAAAAGAAGACATTCTCACTTCTTACAAATGAGATCAAAATCGAGGAAAAATGGCTATCTGAAAGCAGTTTCACATTATCTGTTTCTTTCAGGTTTACTTTTTACAGCCTTGAACAGACAAACAGAAGTCAAATATAAAGATGCATGCAATGGATTTTCTAAGGATTCAGACAAGCTGAATAAACAAATGGTTGGAAAGCAGCATGGTTTTCTGCTCTCCACGCAGTGCTACCTCAGATTCAGCAAGGTTTGTTAAATTCCATATTGTCTGCACTTAAAGGAAGGCTTGTGACAAACTTTTGGGCTTTTTTTTTTTTTTTAATTCCATCATCAGATGAGATCAACTCAAATATATATTCTGATTTGACTTAACACAAACCTCTGTGCAGCAACCTGAAAATCTAGACCAAATAGAAGGAGTTGTTCTTAGAAGCTTCAGAGCACTGCCTGCTGCAAGTAATGGAAATCTTGTAACAAAAACACTTTGTATGTTTCTAGTAAACTGGCAGATGTTACTAATAGACTCTTTGTTCCATTCCAGTAGTTTTCAGAGACATAAGTGGAAGTATAGTACACCTATAGTAAAGAACATCCAAAAAAAAAAAAAAAAAAAAAAAGCAAGCAACCCAACATTAAAACATTAAACATACCAGACCCTAAATAAAATCCTATAGGTATTGTGGTGGTTGCTTGGTTAAGAAAAGCAAACTATGTCATTCAGCAGAAAGACTTCAAGGTTTTGTACATAACTTTCTAACTTTCTTCTCTAAAATATGTATTCCGGTAATACCAGTTTGCTTAAGAAGTTGCTCAAAAAGAATTAGCTAAAACAGAACAGGATATAAAATATTCACTGAGTGTCAAAATCCCCCTAAACCACAAGCACCTGTTTCTGGACTAAGTTAGTGCAGGCAAAATTCCTACTGAATTAAGTGGGACTTTTCTTATTCTAGGCTTTAATTGCACTAGCAGGGCACTTTTTGCCTGTAGCTAATGGCCAGTTTGTAGGCTGTTACCACATTTAAAAAGATTCCAAATGCTTCCCAAATGATCTTCTAAGGATGACAGCATATTTATATATGTGTGGGATTGCAAGGAAAGGAGAGAAGGAGTTAGTGGTGGTTGTATTCTTCAGATGAAAGTATTTTTGTCTGAGGGAAAAAAAATAGCCCACTATTTATCACAAGTAAATGGATTTTTCCAGCACTATCATATTATTATCCTATGCAATTTCATCAGTGTTTTAATCACATACAGTATGTGGATTTTTAACCAGATGTCAGGTCATCTAATTATAGAAGGGGAGCACTGGTAAAAACGTTACCATAATTGAGGTATTATGAAAATTAAAGCATATATAACAGTTGCATTTGTTATTAGGTTTCCAGGCATTTTTCTGCAAATACACTAGGTATCTTACAAAATTGAGGTATCTTAAAAAAAATCTGTTTCAGATTTTATCATGCTAACCATTTTTAAGCTTTCCCTATATTTTGTTCCCATTAATACTTCTCAGTCTAAAATAAACTAGCTAAATCTTTACCATGTGTAAGGAAAAGGTGTGGACCTGCATCTCCTGGATTAGCTATTTTCATCTTTCCCAAATTGTGGACTTCTAAAACTTTTCCTGTGCAGATGCAAACCTACTGACAATGAGCATTCTTTTTCTTATTTACCTCTCATAAGACCCTCAGAAGTGGGCACCAGAGGCTCACAGACAACAGGTTCAACACTAGTGCTTCAAAAGTGAGGTAGCAATTGCCTTCTCTTAACTGCTCTGGGGACAACATGCAACAGAGAAAAAGTTGGGTCTTTACAGTCTTGGAGGTTTCAGTGGTTTCAAGTTTGATTCCTGGCTTATGTAAGCTATGAACTAGAGAATATTTGTGGGACTGTGGACTAAATTACCTATTGGTAATTTTATTTTGCATTTTAAATGCAGATTTTGATGATATTGATGCAGAGGATAGACATAGCTAATCACATTTGTGAGATGGAGTAAGTCTTCAGTGCTTATGTCCCAATCCACAGGGCACAGGACAGGAGCTGCACACCTGTAGTAACATCAAGAGACACAGAAGTGCATACCATGGCAAATACATAGGAAAGACACATCTCTATGAAGTTCATTGCTTTATACATTTATCTTTTACACCTGCAGGTAATTTCACACCAACATCATGCCATTGTTCTTAATAGTTTTTCTTGACTTACAGTAAAATCAGCTGAGAATCAATTTTATAATACTTAAGGTGTTAAGAACAGCAGAAGAAAAGATTAATTATTCCTTATTATTAAGTATTCATCCGTATTCAGGTACTATATTCAGTTATGGGGCATATTGTGATGCCTGAGGTTATATTTGCTGGTTTTAACTGCACACTCAATTGAACCATTCTGTGGCATGCTGTGGGAAAACTGGTCTGTCCTTTGTGAGTACCTGTACAGATGAGACTTTGTCCCATAAACATAGTAAACTACTTTCAGCTTGGCATGCTGAAGTTTTCTCTCTGCAGCCTCTATTCTGATCAGTGGTGAGGCATGAATCCCACTTGGAGCACTGATCTGTTCCAGCTGTTGGCATTAATGCAACTTTCATTTTGGAACCAGGAGGTAAATGCAAGACGTGAGACATGTTTGAAGGCATTGTGTCAGTGACTTGTTGTTAGCCAGCAGCATGCCTGGCTAGCAACAACGTGCAGACACAGCGGCAGCTGATACGGATTTTTATAGCTGTGAAATCCCATAATACTGATCAGTGATGCTGTGGTAAGGCTGCAAGCACAGAGCAATGAAACAACCCTATCTCTCAAACCAGAAGGGATTCAGAAGAGCCAGATTGACAAGAAGAGGATGGTGCCATGAGGTTGTTGGAAGAGCTTGCCCCTTCACTGGTCCAGTGAAAGTAAGCCCTTAAGGAATCTGTAAAACAAACAAACAAACAAACAACAAAAAAAAAAAAAAACCCCAATCAACCAACCTAAACCCAAAACAAAACAAAAGATCCTCAACAAAATAGAAGATCTTCTGGTCCTCTAAATATATCCCATCCAAATCCAAAAATGAAGAAAAACTACATTACAGCTGGAATTGTCCCATCATCCAGATAGGACACTGTGGTCTACAGGTATTTGCAGTCTTTTGCTGCTTCAGTAAAACCTAAGGGCATATGGGAGGACCCAAAGGAGGCAGCTGGCTTCCTAAGTTCTCTTTTCTCATGTGGTGGGGAGAAGGGGCTCTGTAGCAGGCGTTTGTTGGGGAAACACAACCTTCTGCGAGGGCACACAGAAGAACTGCTTCCCGGGAGAAACTCTGGCTGCCTCCGACTGCAGCCTCTTCCTTCCAGCACTAAAAGCCAGAGTATAGCTCTAATACTCATCTCCGTCAAAAAGAAGAACGTGACCAAATTTGGTTTGTCCTGCTGGATTTGCAAAGTGTTTACAAAAGAGTTTCATGGAAGTGAAACTTGGGGAGCAGTTGTTTAGCTTAGCAGCAAGAGAATGAGGCCTGCGAGATGCTTATACGATATCTGGATTCAGGACTGAAATCTACACTGCTACCTTTGCTTTATCCTCTGTGAACTCTGGTTCTCAGTAAGTGAAGGTCATGTAAAATGACTCTTTAGCAGCCCACATCCACACCCAGACGACTTCAGCATTTCCTAATTAGGTTATATTCAATCTTTATAATGTGCTTGTAATAGATGTGGTACTGTAGCGTAATCTCAACTGATATTATTCACTTCCCAGGAATGTACAGCTGAAGCTGCTCTGCAGGCTCTGACTGAAAACAATGGGTGTGCAGCTGACAAATAGAAGTAGCTATTTTACATGCCCTGGTCTATTTGGATGCCATTGTTTAAGCGATGTCTGCTGAACAGGTATTCACATTAGCAAAACAAGCACAATTACAATTTTCTGATGCGGCAGCTATTTTTGAAACTCATTAAAGGTTGCTAGTGCTTTTCCCATGCAATGAAAAACTGGAATTGCCTGTTGTAATAATGGCTGGCAGTTATGAATGGTTTCAGCTCACATTTTATAATGAAGAAATGAGCTCATCCTATATAATTGCGGGCTATCCCCAAGAATATTTTTATTCAGCATTATTGTCAGACTAAATTAAAACCTCCAAAGAGCCAGATTCCTCATGATGCCAGGTGCTCCCAACTCCCACAGCAGTTAATGGAAGGGAAGAGTAGTCAGCAGTTTCAAAATTAGTCCCTAAATGCTGATAGTGATGCGCATGTTTTCATATTAAGCAAGACAACATTTTGAAGAGCTCTCATTGTTCTTTCACTCTTAATTTTTCTTTGTAAAATGAACCATTATTGCTAAGAGTAGTATCTAGTCTATGTTGTATCCATTTATTACATTTATATGAGCTACTGCAATATCCTTTTGAGTGACTTTTGGTTTACTTTTCCCTTCCTATGCTTAAAACAACCATTAAAATCCTTTTATTAAAATTGAGCTAGGTATATATTTGAAGCTGCTGGTGATCATAGACAATGACATTCATCTGGCACTAGAGACTTGTTTGCATCCCCTCCCGCCAAATGCTGTGGAATTTTTGTCCTCTTCTCCCTGGGGAGTTCTGCAGAGAAAAGTGCTCTGAACTTAGAGGACCCAGAGAGAAGAGATGACAAAAGAAAGGAAATTCCCACTGGGGCACTATGCGAACTACCACCTCTTTCCACCAGCTGAATCACCACTTCAACAAATGCACTACCCCAGGCAGTGCTGGGCAGCCTGGGAAGACTGGGGAGTTTGGGGGGAGGTTGGTGCCTGCACACACTGGGGCTTCCACATGGGATTACCAAATCTTGTGCAGTGTGTTTGAATACAAAAAAAAAAGTTGAAAGTCAGCCATCCATCATTAATATGTACAAGGTCAGGCAAAAGCCTTGCTCAAACTGTGGGTCTGTTAGTCCTTCTTTTCTCCCCTGGGTCCAAAGTGTTATCACCTTGGAGGATAAGGAGTTGAAGCCAAGTGAGGTCTTCTGGAGCTCAAAGGTCATGGAACAAGAGTCCAAAAAATGGGTTCCAAATATTTTAAGTCTTTCAACACTGTTTTCTAGGTATTCTGTTAAATATCCCACTGGGAGGCTTCTTTTCGTCAAATCTAACCACATTTCTTTGGACTTTCTTCTCTGAGTGATTTCAAATATATAAAGAATTTAGATGAAAAACAGATCTGTATTTTTTCATCATTTAAAAAATGGTAGTAAATGCTCACTTCTCAGAAGAGTGATAGTGATTTTATTTATAGAAATTCCCAAAGTGACAGTTACAGAAATAATCTGTGGCAAACAAGTTGCAGAAGATTTTTCTCTCAGTCAGTTCATGTTCTTTCTTTCCAATGCTGCATAATAATTTCCATGAAAAGGAGCTGTATTATGTAGCCCTGATCATTGTTTCAACTTGGTAAGAGCAAACAGTGAGGAAAAACTGGAAGGTTGGGGAAAATAACAGCTTCCAAATAGGATTGTTATAAACAAGATGGTCTCAGTGTTCACTGGGCTAGGTGAGAGAAGAAAGCAGGAGAGTTTGCAGCAAAGAGAGATTTAAGTTTTGTATCTGTTGGGAAAACAGAAAAAAAAAAACACAGGTAGTGAAAAGACAAGGCTATGGAGCTACCTCAGGAGGCTGTGAAATTTCCATCAGTAGATAATTTTAGGAAGAGAGGATAAATGAACACGTGTTGGAATAGTTTAGGTGTGTGGTTGCCCAACTTGCTCACAGTGCCACAGGGATTTGGGAGGAAATGTGAAAGGTGGCTGAGGAGACTAGTTTGTATGTGCTATGTAGCAGCTTGTTCCAGGGAACTCTAAAGGGGTTGTATATGCCCTGGAAAAGAGCATCACAAGGTCCAGAGATTTTGGAAGGTTTTAAACGTTAAGTGCTTGATCCTGCATCAGGACACAATGTGGAGGATATGACCGCAAAGTCCCTTCTGACCCTACTGTTCTGTTGCTCTATAAAGCAACTTAGAGAAATGTTGTGTGTTTGGATAAGTGTGCACTGGTAATTCACAGGAATTATTAAAAAACCCAGACAAATATTTTAACTATTTCTGTGTAGTATTGCTAAACACTATTTAGCAATAGTACTTCAGAATGCAATCTTCAGAGACACTGGAGAATAGTATTAGACAGTTTTTGAAAAGGTTTTAGTAGCATTTTCTTGTTTATGTTGGTAGTATGAAGACTGTTTACATTAAATAGTTTAACTTCTTAGCTTCCAGAGCTTAGGTTAATCATGTGTATTTAAGGATCATAAAACCTTTGTCAAAGTACAGCTTTTAAACAGACAATTTCAAAGCATAACGGACTGCTTAACAATCCTCACTAAACTCGTGCTCTAACTCCAGCTGAAAGAAATGCAAAAGCACCATGGACTTGAGTTGGGCACATATAAATAAAACTAATATTTTGATGAACAGAAGTCATTCTGATTCAGCAGGGCACTTAAACAGATGCTTACATTCTCAAGATATCACAGGGACGTAAGTATTCAAGTACTGACGTATTCAAGCATGCCTGCCATTTAGGAATCTGAAGACCACGCTTTAAACTTGAGTTTTAATTTCTCATGAGAGGTTTGAAGAGACAGGAGAGACAGCATAGATCTGTGGTGGAAAGAGACCAAACAGCAGAGCAACCCATCACTCCTTCCTCGTGACCAATTCAAAATCTGCATGTTATGAATAATGCTGATATTTTAACTGCTAAGAAGTTGAAGAAATTCAGAAGTGAGGTTCTCCTAGGAAGCTTGGTTTTGTCCCTGCCCCCTACACTTCTGTCTTTCAGGGTTTCCTGTAACACACTAAGCTGGGTAAGGGACTGGATTTTTTTCTGTGGAGAAACCAAAACTTTTCTCTAAACCGTTACTGCCTCAGAAGACTAACTGTATTTATGAGTACACATAACATTTTCTTATTACTATGTCCTTTGCAAACCAGTATCATTCATTATGGCCTATGGTTGTACACTCGGGTGTACAGGGTAGGGTAAAGAACACTCCTTCTACTGGGGAATGCAGCCTGCTTTTGACAACCTTGGGATGACAAACATGGGATTGGAAAAGGTAAGGGCAAGGATACAAGAACAGCAGAAAGGCTGTGGCTGCAGCTTTGGCTAGGTAGGCTTTTAGGGCTAAAGAGGAGCAGGCCATCTCCTCACCACAGTGAAAATAAGTACGAATCTCGGAAGGGACAAAGATAAGGGAAAATGGAAGAGGAAAAGCAGAAACAGGTGCCACAGGTCAGAGGTGCAGGAGGACACAGTGTGAAAGAGCACAAGAGTGAAACTTGAGTTCAATGGCACATGGAGGTTTGAAGCTGAGCTCTGAAAAAGAACCAGGTGAACTATTCAGAAGAGGCTGGGATGTGTGACATGATGGGGACAAGCTTTTGAGTGCCACCCTGCTATAGCAAAAGAATCCATGTGTTTCTTTTGTCCTCAGAAATTATTGTGTGGATTTTCTTCAGCTTCAGCACATGGAGCCAGAGAGATGCATGCCCCTACACATGTCCATTCTGAACTAGAAAGAAGTATGAGCAATGTCATCCCTCGAGTGTCCCTTTTAAAAAGTTTTAAACCACTTAAATTAGGTTCCTAAATGAGAAAGCAGTCTCAAGAGTACAGTTGGTAGATTAAAGGAAGCGTGGAGTGCATTCACGCAGGATAAATAATTGAATAATCGCAAGTTGGAAATGTATCCAAGGAAGCCAGGATTTATTACAGAATTCTTTTTTACTTTTTGCTTACACAAACTTTATAATAGCTGTCTTCTATGACTGTTCCTTTTGCATAAACTGGGAGCAGCCTCTGGGCTGCTCTCAAATTTACTTTGGCTTCTGCAATAGCAATTAAGAATTACTGGAACCGCGCAGTCCCTGGCCATGCCTCGGGTCCCGTCGGAGGCCGGGGCACGGAGCCATCCCGCCCTGCTCCCCTGGGCAGCGCTGGGGCTGCTCCCGCCAACCACCTGCTCGGGCAGTGCCCGCTCCCGGCCGGGGCCGCACGCCGGGCACGGGGAGGGACGGGCTGCACAAAGCCCTTACCCTAACAGAGCAAGAAACCTCACCCTCGGCTGTTAAACTGATACATGGGGGGCTCGGAAAAAAATCATCTTACACAAATCAAACGGCTACAAAGATATTCAGAGAACTGAAAATACTTCAGCAATGAGAAATTCCATGTGAAGGGGTGGTATTTGCTGCGTAAGTTCTATTTCAGGGAGCTGGTTTGGGGTGTAAAGTGCTGTGCACGACCTGATGTTTCCTGCCCAGAGACATCACTCTGTATGCATAAGGGCACAGCAGTCTGCAGGCCTGCCGAATGTTACAGTCTTGACACCTCGAAATGAAAATGTTCTCTGAATTTTGGCACTGTATTTACAGAAAAGAAAATTGCTCCGTGGTAAAGTGCGTTAGCACTGAAGCGCTCCAATGCTAACAATGCCAAGAGAGCAAACGGGAAATTCTCTCACCCAGATGTGGGTATGTGAACATATTTTAAACTAAGTATGCATTTATATACAATGCATCCACTCTTTACACTTACTTAGAAATGTCATGCGTAATAAGAATTATGCAAATATTTACAAAAATACATTAGCCTGGGTAAGGCATGTGCCACACTCAGTTTTTCAATAAATGCACAGGCAGCGCTTCTGTGGCAGTGCCAAATGTAACATTTTGAAGAAAGACCCTTCGGTAGAACTGTCAGAGGTGGAGTGTTGAGTTCAGGTACCTGCCAACAGAACCCCCTGGGAGGATGTCACTGCGAGAAATGAAACAATATCGGGGGCTCTATCTGGATTAACCGAGGAACCTGTAAAAAATTTAACACCACCGAAGTATTTATGGGCTTCCCAGCCAGCAATCCGCTGGACTGCCAGCAGCTATTTTGAGCTCTTTCCCGTTCTGGGCAC
The DNA here is from genome assembly GCF_000691845.1 of Merops nubicus. Lineage (NCBI taxonomy): Eukaryota > Metazoa > Chordata > Aves > Coraciiformes > Meropidae > Merops > Merops nubicus. The sequence goes on from NW_008588581.1 coordinate 41,396, forward strand.
GGCAGTTTCACTTGTATAAAACAGAGAGGCAGGTATCTTTAAATCTGCCATAGACGCGCTCTTGGCCGCGGCGGGTCCCGCGGAGGCTCCGCGCAGCACCCAGCGGCGGCGC
>NW_008588582.1:0-381 GCF_000691845.1 Merops nubicus
TACAGCATGAAAACCTTAAAGAGGCCTCAACTGGGCCAGGGTTATTCTGGCAACCAAAATCTCCACCAAACAATGTCATTTCGACAGGCTCTGCTGCCAAAACCTTCATCAAACCACATCTTTATATTAGTAGGAATCCTTTTCTTGACCCTTAAAAGTAATCATAACGCTTTTTAACTGTTTGTAAAAATAATACGACCCTTTGCCATCAGTCCCCTCCCCAGCCAGGCTGCTTGTTTAAGATCTCACCAGTCCAGGCTTGCTCCCTGCACACTGCCCAGGCTCCTGAGAGGGGATCACTCAGGTGCTGGTCAGTCTCAGCAGAGACTGTAAGTTATAAATACAATATTTTCAGAGTTCCCTCTCCTGATGCTTCCTAGA
>NW_008588582.1:401-2733 GCF_000691845.1 Merops nubicus
ATTATACTACAATCTCCCTGTATATGATTTGATGTGTCAGTAGGACCGTCCTGCCACAGAAGGTTTAAATGCTCCCATGACCACTAAACCAGGTCCCCAAGGTCCGTGTCCACATGATTTTTGAACCCCTCCAGGGCTGGGGACTCCAGCACCTCCCTGGGCAGCCTGGGCCAAGGCCTCACCACTCTGCCAGGAGAGAAATTCTTCCTAATACTCAACTGAAAACTCTCCTGGCACAACTTCAGCACATTGCCTCTTGTCCTACTGCTGGTTACCTGGGAGGAGACTGACACCCACCTCCCTCCAACCTCCTGGAACACTCCATGTTCCCCAGACCCCTCCCCAGCTTCGTTGCCCTTCTCTGGGCCCACTCCAGCCCCTCAAGGTCTTGCTTCTAACATGGCACTCAAAACTGACCTCAGTACTCAAGCTGTTGCCTCCCCAGTGCTCTAATATAAGTGAAATAACCTATTTCCCCCTGGAAACATGTCCACAGCCCCAGAGCTCCTTGTCTGTCTGCTCCACTCCCAAACTGCCTGGCCAGCACTCCTCTGGCAGGTGTTTTCTGCACAGGTCAGGCAGGGAGCAGCTCATCCCTCTCACAGGCAGTGGGAGCTGGAAGGGAAGCTGCCCAGGCAGAGCAACCCACTTGACACCTCCTCTAAGGCTCAAGCAAGCAGAGGACACGTGGGTGGGAAGCAAACACGTGCCAGGATTTGCTCTTCTCAGGCTCTGGAAGGTGAGCTTAAGCTCCTTTTGTATCCCTGCTTATAAAAATTTCCCAAAGCACTCAGTCCTTCGAGCCCACCCTCCTCTCCCTGTCACATCATTGCCCCTGAGGGACCCTGCAAACCACAGTCAGTGTCCTCCTCGGCCCATACTTGCTTTAGAAGTTTCCAGCACGACTGTTCACACAGATCTAAGCTGTTATTTGTCCTTTTGGCAATATATCTCTCCCAGGGTTTCCCCCAGAAGCCAGCTCTGCCCGAGCTCACCCACCCCTTGAAACACGTCCCAGGCTCCTGCTCTGGAGTTCCAACTGCAGCAAGTTTACAAGGTTCAGCATTCCTCTAACCTCACGTCCCACAAACCCAGCTCAGAGGTGGGGGTCCCTCCTGCTGCTGGGCAGAGCAGGAATCATGGTGCTGCATCCCCCAGCACCAGCACGAGGAGCTGCCCTTTGAAACAGCACAGAAAGAGCAAAGGGAGCGTGTTGGGGTGAAAGCCACAGCCCTCTGCAGGGGGCCTGGGGGGTGTCACTCGTGGGACACCCCGGGATCTCTAACAAGCCTGTATTTCATTCAAAAATACCTCTCAGGAGGAAGGGGGGACCCCACGCTGAACCGACCAAACGGGGCCATCCAGAGAAGGGCTTTGACCCCACACAGCAAATTCACATCCCTGCAGGAATTTTGGATGGCTGCTGAGTAAAAACGTTTCCCTCCCAACTGACAGCTCCAGATGCAGACGACCTCACTGCCTGACCCACAGCTCACCAACGGGAGCTCCATAAGCTTTTGACACCTTTCCCTGCTTTGCTCACAAGTCTCTTTCTATAGTCACAAATAACCTATTTTACCTTGGATTTGGGCTGGTTTTGTATCAACCTACCGTGACTCAGCTCCAGTTATTTTAGCTGCTGCTAGGGAGTTTACTGGGAGCACAGCAAACAAGGTGTCCTCTCAGACTCACCCACGTGTGGAACTGAAAAATCAAACCCATCAGCCAGCAGCGTTTGTGTCCCCCAGGAACCCCAGGGCAGTGGCTGAGCTGCCCAGAGCAGGACAGGGATGTCCCACCAGCTCGGGAGGGCCACCAGGCCACCACTCAGAGGCTGCAGGGAGTGGCCTTTGTCCTTTAAATGAGCTCAGCCTGAAACGACCTGGGCCAGGTCCCTCCGAGCCAAGGTCAAGGTTGAGATGGATGCATTGGAAACGAGCTCCAGAGGGGGGAGTGGGCAGAAAACCAACCTTTTTACTTATTCCAGTCAGCACAAGGCTGGTTGTGCCCCAAAAATGAAACGTTGCCACAGCATGAACGCGAGCTGAGGTAATCCCCTCTCCTCAGGACTTTCAGAACTCGGGACGGGATGGCTCGGCCGTGCCCAGGGGAGAGCACCACCCACCGCCGGAGCCCCGGGGCCTTGCTGCCTCCTGGCTTAAAGACCTCATAAAGATTTTCCTGGCACGCAGCCTCGACTCTTCCCTCACGTCTCTGTGCATCCCCAGGTACCACTTAGAAAATTCCACCCCTCTTGCAGCTTAAATCTTTCAAATATTTGTGGGTTGATCATTCCTCGGCTTCATTACCGGTGTCCTTCAATCTGTCCCAA
>NW_008588583.1:0-1700 GCF_000691845.1 Merops nubicus
CATAACTTGCCAGGGGGTCCTGTTGTGGGAAGAGGCAGCAGTGTGAGAGAACTCCCCTCAGGCTGGGTTGTGGGTTGGAGCAGATGCCTGGAGCTTCTCCTGGTGCCTGCCTGCACAGATCACCCTGCCTGCCTGAGAGCTTGCTGCCTGCCCGGCCCGGAGACAATGGGGGGGCCCCTTTGCACCCAGAAGCTGCGCCAGGTTAACCCAGAGCTGTTGGAGACGGGGTTTTGTGAGGAAATGTCACTTTGCATGGCCTGGTGCTGCTCCATCCCCGTGCCCGGGGTCAGTGAGGAGCCCAGCATGGCGAGTGGCCCGAGGGGAACCCTCCACAAAGCACCAGAACGATGTTGTGATGAACAACAACCAAGTTTCCCCCTTCTCCCCTCCCGGCTCTTGCAGCATGAGAGCACTGCTGGCTGGGGCTGAACCACGACAAGTGTTTACCAGCTCTACTGGCTCTGCAGCTTGCTGTAATTACATCTATTTTGGGGGCTTGAGCCTGTACAAGTTCTAACGTTTCCTCGATGTGAGAATTCACGGCGAGAGACACTGAACCTTTTGATCCAGCCCCTCGGAGAGGCTGAGTTCCCACCGCAAAGCCCCACAGGCGGGATGAGGGCAGCAGCTCCACCCCCCCCCGAGACAACACGCCCCGAAGGAGCCGCCTCCGCCCCTCGTAGTTACGTAGTTGGCAGCCAGATCTGGGTGGTCCTTCTCGATCCCGTCGTCCAGGATGGTCAGAACCACCCCCAGCCCCGTGTACCCTTTGCTCCAAGCAGTGAGGATGTTTAGATCGGGACTGATGTCATTGTTCTGGAAAACAGATTAAATTTGATCAGCAGGCTGCGGGTGACCTTCAAAGACTCTTCTGCTGCCTCATCAGTGTTGGTATTAGTCCTGTTTACACGTCAGGGAGGTGATTTGCTTGAGGATTAGAAGAGAGAGCAGCAAAATCTCACCATGTACCACTGTTTGTGGAACCAGGGATCTGTTGGCACCACGCTGACACTTCTCTTTGTGCGCCTCTTTACAGTTTGTTGCTCAAACCAGAGGACCTGGGGGGAAAACAGCATGGTTGGTGGCAGGCAGAGCCTGCTCAGAGCCTCTGTCCCTACAACCACCTCCTCCTACAACCACCTCCTCCTACAACCAGCCCCTCCCTACCTTTGGATCTTTTGCCAGGCGCATGTTCCAGCCCCAGTGTCTGCTCAAGGCTTTCTGCCTGGTGCCTCGGTGTTTGAAGTGATAATAGGGCTCTCCCTCCATCACCTGCAGGCGTAAAGGGCTCTTGTAAGACACCATTTCTAGACAAGCAGCCGGGCTGGGGACACTGTGCCAGCTCTGCGTGGGCTGTAGAGCTCAGAAAGACACATTTAGTGTGAGTTGTACGTGGCAGGACGAGCAGGAAGCGACCCTTGGAGACCGGGTGGGCTCCCAGGAAGGTTTGTGCGTGCCCTTCAGCTTTCCTCGCTCGCTGTGCACCCACAGAGGCTGTTATCAACCTGCAACCCTGGTGCTCCGTCTGCATCCACCGGTTTAAAACCACCGGAGGGAAGAAATTAATGGCCTATTTTAAAATTAACCCAACGTCCTGCCGGGGGGGCGGCTGGTGGGGATGAGTGGAGGGGACAAGGGGTGGGAACAGCAGAGGAGGATGAGGGGAGGGGGGTCTCCGGGAGGGAGGAGGGTGTGTGGGC
>NW_008588584.1:0-307 GCF_000691845.1 Merops nubicus
CGCCTGTCCCAGCACACCCAGGCTACCATGTCCACTGGTCACTTGGAAGCTCCAAGCCACCTCTCCAAAGGTCTGTAGCACGGTGATGCTCCTTCCTGCACCCCCACGCTCCAGAGAAGATGGCCAGGCTGTGTCCACACACCCACCACAGGAAGAGCCGTGGCCCCAAGACCGAGGGCAGCAAGACAGAGGTGCAGGATGATGAAACTCCTGCACCCCCCCAAGGCAGGCACCTCTTGGGGGGACACACACGGTCCCTGCTACAGACCAGGACTCACCTCCAGGACCCTGCCGCTGATGTACCGGT
>NW_008588584.1:388-990 GCF_000691845.1 Merops nubicus
AGAGGGGGGTGAGCGGCGGGTGGGCGGTGCTAGGCCCCTCCTTGCTGCAGACCCAGCCCCAGAGGGCACAGCCTGGCCACGGGCAGCATGCCCGAGCCTGGGACAGTGGCACTCACTTGCTGATGTACTCGCCGGTGAGGATGATCCCGCACGTCTGGCACTTGAAGCAGCTGACGTGCCACTGCTTCTCCAGGGCCAGGAGGGACTGGCCTTGTTTGATCTCCTCCTTGCAGCCTGCACAGTCTGGGGGCACAGAAGGGGAATGGGGGAGTGTGGGACCACTGCAGCTCCCCATCAAAACCCCACAAAACCAGCCACATCTGCTGGGCCACGCCGACACCCTGGCTTTTTAACCTGGCACACCCCTCGTATCCAGAGGAAAGCCCTGTCCCAGAAGATTCCCTTTTCCCAGGGGATGCCACTATTACAAACACCCATCTCCTGACACCAGTCCAGGGGCAGCCTCTTGAGCATCTTTTCTGCGTGGGGAATCATTTCCTTCTTTATGGGAGCATGGCACTTCTGCTTGTTCCCAGCAACAGAGCCAGGAGGAAAGCCTCCTGTTGGAGCTGGGACCTCTGAGGCACTGCTGGCACCCAGCC
>NW_008588585.1:0-2647 GCF_000691845.1 Merops nubicus
CCCCTGTCACTGCCCCTGTCACTGCCCGTGCTCCCCGACACCCGCCCTGGCCACGCCTCCCGGCGAGCTCAGCTGCACAGCAAGGTTGCAGAATGGGGCCGGTGCAAATATTTAGTACCAGCTCATCCTCCCTAGCAGGGGCCGGGAGCCAGCCCTGCCCTGCCCAGGCACAGCCGAGAGCTCCGTGCCCCACGCAGCCCTGGTAGCACCCCGGCTGTGCCGGCTCCCCCCGGGCTCCGCTCCGGTTACAGCGAGGGCGAGCGGAAAGGCGACGGAGAGCTCAGCGAGGTGCCCAATTAGCACCTGATCCCTCTGCCAGGCTCCGTTCCGCCGCAGACAAAGGCCGGGAAGGGAGGGAAAGCCGGCCGAAAGGGAGGGAAAGGGGCTGGGGGAGGGACGCAAGCTGGCGCGAAAAGGGAGATGCTGCCCGGGGCAGGAGCTGCCGCAGGGATGCTCCGGGAGCCCACGAGCTCTGAGCACTGGACACGCACAAGCGACCCGGATTTCTTGCACACCCACTACACTTCTCAAAGCCTTTGCCTAGGATGCACCACTTCTTGGAGGGAAGGGCAATGGACAGAGCCTCGGGGACCACGGCAGGAGCAGAGCTGCGTGTCAGGGGCACAACGTGACCCTCCAGCAGCTCGGCCTCACCTGCAGCTCACGAGCAGCTTTTACTGCACGGTGTGTTCATACCCCAGCAAGTTATACCCTGCTGCTGTGGGCTCGAGCTCACCACCACTGCAGCACAGAGCACTGCTGCTGCACACAGCAATGTTCGCTGTGAATAGATGGCTACGGTTGGACTTGATGGTCCTAAAGGTCTCTTCCAACCCTAACAACTCCATGATGCTCTTTTACAGACACTGCACCGTGCAGCCACCGAGCACAGGTTACCTCACCCCACACAAACACCACCCCTAGTGTCTGTGCTCACTCCATGAACCAGAGATCATCCCACTCCCTACCCCAGAGCCCCCGTCCCGCCACAGGGGAGGAACGCCCGTGTTTGGTGCAGCTCCCACCCGTGCAGCCTGAGCACACTCACCAGGACAGAGTCGTTCATGCTCCTCATCTGGAAGACGTCCATGGTGACCTCTGTGCGGTTGGAGACCTCATTGCCACCCGGGTGGCTGGACGGAGGGAGGTCGAAGTAGGTGCTGTCTGGCTCCCTGTGGGAGAGGTGATGGCAGAGTCAGGCTCCCTGCTCTCCAGCACAGCCTGTGCCACCACCCCCCAGAAACCTGTGATTCCCTTGAGCCTTGTTCCCTTCTCAACTTCTCCCTCCATCCTCTGCTTTTATTTGCACGTGGCAGAGCAGGCTGTGCTCGGGCAAACTGTGGCCTGGTGAGTAAAGCAAGCAGAGACTTGGGAAGCTTTCGTGTACCCAGCTGCTCTGGGATATTTGTCACCTCGGGATGGCTTTAAGTGAGAGGATAACAAGGAAGAAAGAGGATAAACTGAAGCACAGTCCTTCTTGGCTTGATTAGTGTGAGGCTCAAAAGCCACTAGACTTGCAGAAGTCTTGGTGTAACTGAAAGATGTTTAATTTTAGAAAATACTCATTTTAACTATTTCCCAAGCCTCATGGCATAAGGAGTGAAGACCAACAAGTAAGAGTGCATCTTCCCAGGCTCGGTCCCAGCATCCCCTGGCACAGCCCAGGCAAGGGGTCCACCTGAAAGAGCCCTTTGCTCTCTTTCCATGTATTTGCAACATGGAAAGGGAATATGTGAAAACTGGAGCATGCTAAAGAAACTTGTCTTTCTTTGGGCCATGGTAGTGATGTGTGCTAACACAGATTCCAGGGCAAAGGGCCACTTCTGCCTTGCAATGATCAAGCACCACTTACAGCGTGCTCCAGAGGTGTTCAAACGTTGTGCCTTCATCGGCTGGAGACGCCTGGGACATCTTCACCGAGGGGGAATCTGACAGAGGATAAATCACTCTAGGGGCAAAGAGAAACGGCGAGGTCAGCATTGCTAGAGGCACATCTCACACCAGCACCGTGGCTGGCGAGGGGCAGGAGTTTCCCTGTTGCTCCCAGCAGCACAGGGGGGATCGGAGCCCCAAAGGTCCCATCCTGGGGGTGCTGCAGCCCAGGAGCGGCGTGCAGGAGGGGAGACCCCAGCTCAGGCTGCCCCAGGCAGCTTGCACAGGACAGGAGGTGACTGGCAGCCCCTCCTGGCAGCCCAGGACTGCAGACAGCCGGACCCAGGAGTGGTGCTGGTGGTGGTGCCACGGGCCTCCTGCCAGCATGTGGGTGTTTTGGAAGGGGCTGCAGTGGCGGAGTGAGGGGACGTCAGCCCACGCCTGCTCAGCACTCATCCTGTGGCCCAAGGCTCCATTTAAGATACGTTTCAGAGCACGTGAGCCCAGCACCCTCTGTGCCCAGCACCACGCTGACCGCAGCAGCAGGAGCGGCAGGCTGCACGGAGCCATCTTGAGCCCCACGCTGCCTTCCTCTGCCAGCAGCCCTGCCATGGATCATCCTCCTCCTCACTTACCCACTCCCCCCCGGGCACAGCAGGGCCGCTTCCCTGCCCTGCCTGACAGGGATGTTCCCCAGGCACCGTCTGCCTGCCCCTCCCACCCACGGCAGCGTTAGCATCTCGCCTCCGCTCCTACCACAACGCACAACGAACAG
>NW_008588585.1:2695-5989 GCF_000691845.1 Merops nubicus
GAGCCTCCGTCTGCGGTGGGTATGTGCGGCTCGGTGGCACCCGGGCCCCCCCGCCAGCCCGGACAGGGTGGCTGCAGGGGCCAGGAGTGAAAACGAAAGCAGGGCGGCGTGCCCTGCGGGCTGCTCCCTGCTGCAGGTGCTCTTCAGAAGGGTTTGCCACAGAGCAGGGTCCGTTCCCCGCGAGTCTCACCACAGAGCAGCTAGCAGTGAGAGCTGGTGTCCTCCCATCCCTCCTCGTCCCACACGTGACAGCAGAGAAACGAAAGGACCTACGTGGCAGTTCTGAGAGGGGGAAAAGCCTGGAGTGGGGGCAGGCGACTGCTGGTGGCCTTACCCGGCTTCCATGCTGCTTTCCCTGGCCCAGGGCAGGTTCAGGAGGGAGCCAGGCCTCTCCCTTCAGCAGAGAAAGCACCTCTGCACCGCCCCGGCGGCGTGGTCAGGAGGGGTGACACCAGCTCTAACCACGTGGCTGCACTCGTTTTTGAGAGGAAAAAAATCTGAATATTTTAAGGGCGTTTTGGAAGTTCCTTTTCTCTTTCAAAGCACAATCGGCGCTTGCAAGGCCGGGCCAGCATCTTCTCACGTTTGAGCTCTAAACCCCAGGGTACCAGGAGAAGCTCGTGCTGCTGGCACTGTCCCCACACGTCCCTGCTGCAGCGGTCGCTGCGTGTCCCAGGAGAGCATCACTGCTCAGGAGAACAGCCAGGCAGCTGAGCAGGGAGGGGATCACAAAGGACTCTGCAAATGGTGCTCCCCGAGGTTGGAAGCAGTGCTGGTGACAGTGTGATTTGCTCTAAAATGAGGTGCCATGGAGAGCCCCGTCACACAGAGAACAGTGGGGGCATTCCCAGTCAGGTAAGCCAGGAAAGAGCTCTGATGGTGAGGTCCAGCAGGAGGACTCCCGTGGGAAGCAGCAGAGGCTCTGTGGCACAGCTTAATTAAAGCTGAACTAGGAAGAGCCTTAGACTCATTCTGCATTGCTGGAGAAGCTTTACTGGATGGTTTGGATGTAACCAGCTTCCCCGTGCCTACGGGCTGTGCAAATGGCACTGGGAGGCGACTGGCCTGGGGCTAAACACACATCAGTGGCAGAGCTCGGGATCAGCCCCAGCCCAGGCTCAGCTTCTCTGCCACTTCCAGCCCCCCCAGTCCATTTGGAGGCTATTTCACCTCAGCCATAACTGTGCCAGCTCCCTGAGGTCACCTGTTTCCCAGCAGCACAGGACAGACCTGCGGTATGACCCCAGGCAGGAACCCCGGGAAGCTCGGGGTGAGCTGCTCTGCCCGCCCTCCCCACGCCAGCCCCGCCGTTCCCTGGATTGCTGCTTCCCTCTGTTGCTAGTCAGGGCATTGCAGGGAAACTGCACACGGGGAAAGAAGGGCAGGAGCGTGCAGAGGAAGCCCGTGAAGAGACAAGCCACCACCTCCATCTGCGGGGGGCTCAGCTCCCCCGCTGCCCTCGGTCACCCCGTGCTGCAGGAGCTGGGGCGCTCGGGGGCCGGCTCCTGCCCACCCACCTCCCCTGGGAACAGCCACTGCAGCGGCTTCCACAGATTGCTGTGGACCTGCTCAGTGTCCTCAGGCTTCAGCTCAATCTGAAAGGCCAAGTCGGCCCCAGTCCAGCTGAAGCAGCCACTTCTCCCAAGCCCCAGGGACACACAGTCTGGAGAAGCAGAGCAGGTGAACGTGCATATATCCAACCCTGCTTTGTTCAGCCCACGGTTCGTGTTTTGGCCGCAGTCTGAATATATTCTTAGAATTATTATAAACTCAACTTCCTTCTTTCATCAGTCTCAGGGAGGTGAAGGGCGCCGCAGGAGAAACAAGGGGCTGAAGCTTTGCTGAGAGTGATGCCCAGCAGCTGAGTGTCTGTGCTCTCTAGAAGGAGCATCTTTGATCTCACCATTAACTTTAAGCCTCAGTTTTAAGCACTTAGAAATACTGTGGCTATTTCACTCAGCAATAACATCTCTGTCACTGTCCTGCCACTCTAACAGCCCAGAATGAAACCTGACAGCACTTTTCAGTCACATTAAAAGGAGACAAATGCACAGAGCCTGTGAGACAGGGCTATGCCTAAGCCCTCAAGACTCTTGGCCCCTCCTGAGGGTGGAAGACCTTTGAGAGCCCTCTCCAGCTCTCACACTGAGCTGCTGTGCATTGCTTGATGTGGCTTGTGAACCGGTGCCTGGACCTTCTCCTCTCCTCCACACAACAAGAACCATCAGGCTCATCCAGCCTGCAGTAAACAATACTTGCAAAATGGTGACAAACCCCAAGGTACCAGTGCTACCCTGTGCTATTGCTCATTTCTCCCAGATTACTAAATTTACACCCGTGGAACGAGGCTTGTGAAAGTCACCAAGAGCGAGCGAGCTTTCCTGAGCACACTTGAACCTCAGGAGCCCTCCCTGGGGTCCAGCAGCTTACTAGTAATTTTCTGTCCAAGGAGCAGGCAGGATGGACAGAAATCCTCTCTGTCGACAGGCAGCCCGTGGTGGGGCAGAGGCCAAACCAGCCGAGCCAGCCCTGCCTGGGGACCCCCCGCCAGCCTCCGCATCCCGCCCGCACCCAGCCCACCTCTGCTCTTCCCACCCAAGGCTTGGCCGGTTTCTCCTCCACAAGTGCTTTAACTCCGGATTAAGGCACTTGGGAGCAAACTTTCCAAGGCACTTCAGTGTCCTGTAAGAAGCCCACAGAGCAAAGGGGGCACAGACCATCTCCCAGCGGCGTGACCGAGCGCTCCAGCGGGGGTCGTGCTCAGGGAGTCGCACACACAAACAGCAAGGGGTTCCCTTTTGTTGGGCGTTTGCTCCTACCTGCTCTGGCTCCCCAGGCGCCTCGAGTTCCCCTGGAGGTCTCCCGCGGAGAGGAGCGGCCGGGACTGAGGATCTGCGGTATTTACTGCACGACAATCAAGTAGCGTCCCGGTCGCCTAGGCAATGACATTGGAGCTGCTGAAAGCTATGTGAAAAGTGAGGCAAAAGCTCCTGCGCTCCTTCCTGGAACAGGAGGCAGTTGCAAGGGGGTGGGGAATGCTCAGCCAAGCGTGCTGGGGGATTAAGCCGGTCACCAGCACCGACGGGACTCGGGGGGCAAGCTGGCTCCTGGGGCTCCAGCAGCAGCTCTGTGCCCGGGGGGGAGGCTGGGGGGCAACGCAATGGAGCCGGGAAGGAGACTCCACGCAGGGTGCCCTGCGATGCCAAAAGAGGCTCTTCCCCTCACCAGATTGGAGCACTGGGTTGGTTTTGTGCTCATCCCTCCTGGGGTGTCAGGAGGGGGGCAGCCTGCCTG
>NW_008588586.1:0-6704 GCF_000691845.1 Merops nubicus
GTGGGGGCACGGCTGTAGGGACATGGCTGTGGGGACATGGCTGTGGGGGCATGGGTCTTTTATTGCTTCAAAAGACATGAGATTTCTTATTTGGAATTTATATCGACACATTGTTCCCTGTCTTCCACTTTAAATCTCCTGTTTTCAGACCGAAGTGAAAGAGAAGATGCAATTTTGCATCTGTAAAATGAAAATACTTGATGGGATGTGTATGAAAAGATTAGATGGGACTTTATTGTGGCCTTTCAGGGCTTAAAGGGGACCATCAGAAAGATGGGGAGAATTTTTAGCAGTGCCTGTTGTGCTGGGATTTAAAGTAAAAGAGAGAGATGTAGACGAGAGAGACGGAAGAAATGTTTGACTCTGAGGCTGGTGAGCCCCTGTCCCAGGCTGCCCAGAGAGGTGGTCGCTGCCTCATCCCTGGCACCATCCCAGGGGAGGTTGGATGGAGCTGTGAGGCCCCTGCTCTGGTTGCAGATGTCCCTGCTCAGTGCAGGGGGGTTGGACCAGATGACCTTGAAAGGTCCCTTCCCACCCAAACCGTTCCCTGTGGCATTGGCACAGTACCCAGAACAGGTCAGCTCGGGTCTGAGCCGTGCCTGAGCAGATCCCTCGTCCCTTCCTCCTGCCCGTTACTGTCCGTGCGAGTGCTGCGTGCTCGAGCTGCCTGGGGCTGAGAGTCAGAAAAATGCTAAAAGCTGTTTGCTTATCAGAGCCAAGAACCAGATACAGCTTTCTGGAGTACGTTGCAGTTCCAGGGTTTGCTGACCGTGCTGGGGAAAGCCACCTTGGCTGGGCTCCTGCAGAGCAGGCACCTGCAGCTCAGGTAATCCCGGGTGCCACATCAGAGCCCCCGCTGCAGGGTGCTGCAGTAACTCCCTGGGGTGGTTGGGTTTGGTGGTGGAGCTGTCACATGTTTTTGGCAGTGGTTTGCTTGCAGAAGTCCAAAAGTATTCCAAATAATTAACAAAGATTGCTGACAAACTGGGACAGAGTAATTTCTGTGGATATCGGTTTGGACACTAAAGAATTCTGCAGAAAAATGTCCCTTTCTTGCCAATTTGGTACATTTGTCTTGTTTTGTTGAAAATAACTGAAAAGTATTTCCTGGCTCTGTACCACTGTGGAGATGTGTGAAATAAACAGCTCTGCCCTTATCTTAGCCAAGCTAAGATATTTTCAGTTTCCCCAGAATTCCCCTGGTGAGGATTAGCTGCTCAGATGATTAAGAAGTTCAGGGTTTTGGTGGAACAAACAATCAGGGGTTTTTTTTTCCCTTTTTTTTTCTTTTTTTTTTTTGTTTTTTTAGGGGAGACAACGTGAATCCCTTTGCATATATTCTTGGAATTATTTGTAGTTAGTTGTGTCCCCAGAGCCTGCATGTGCCCCTGCTCTGCCCCTTGACACAGTGGAGATGGTTGCCCACCTCAGACCTCCTCTTGCCTGGACTTGGTGTCAGGGACCTGGGGAGACAGTCGGTGCCATCGTCCTCCTGGAGCTCCTGCTCCTTCTGCTTGCATTTGTTCTGTCTGCAGGTTTCATCACACACAGAAAAAGAGCATGGGGAAGATTAAGCCCTAAATTACCTGAGATTAGCATTTGCATTGGGCTGATCACTCCCAGTTTGGTCAAGTGTAAATCTCTGCACAGGAGCGACAGGGTGTAAGTTATCCTGTCCGAGGCTTCACTTCTCCAGGTTACTCCTGTGGTGGGGGTGAGCCCTGCTGCATGCACCACTTTTTACATTAATTGCTATTTTTACATCAGATAAGAAACTCTTTCCAAACACCCCGAATGCTAATGGCATCTGAAGAAGAGTGGATGGGATTAGATCCGTGTTTGTGTGGATGGGGAAGCTGAGAAAAGACAAAAGGCTCTGATTAATGTTTACAGTTTGCACAATATTCAGCTTTTCTTGATGGAAGTCCTGATGGAGCCTGAATAAAGCAGCCTGAGGTTAGAGATTTGGAGCCCGTTGCTGGCTCCGTGTTGGACAGGAGGCTTTGGACCTTGCATCTGTCCTGAGGGTGGCCCGAGAAGACAAGTCCTGGGTTCAGAGGCCGGCACTTGCTTCACCCTTGTGACTCGATTCCTGGCTCTTGCCTGGCTCCAGGGGATGTCAGGCTGGCCTCTTCAGAGCCTCCTCTTTGAACTGTCTGCTAAACAAATAGCTATGCAGTAACATCAGCAGGATGCTTTGTGTGGAGAGGCAGAGAACTCCCAGGAGTCAGCGTTTGCTTCCAAGGTAGGACTTTTTTTTGAAGAATAAAAGCCCTTAATCTTGGCTGTGTGAGGACTTCCCAACCTAACCACGATTCAGAAACAGTGACATTGTAGCTCAGGGAGAACTTTCCACTTTTCCTGCCCAGAACTGGTTGAAGTTGTGTTGATTCCCTCTCAGTAGAAATATGGAAGGGGGGAAATATCATTGCAAGAGCAAGGGGCAGAAACAGGAATTTCTTTTGTGCCAAGGTGTTGATTGGTTGGCTCGTGACTGGGGTCTTAAAACAAGTGCAGATGTTCTTGGGCAACACTACAAAGAGCTGTAAGAAATTCTTGAAAAGTTTAGTACACTTTTCAGATGCAATGAGAAGTTGAGAGTGTCGGATGTGGCACCTCCTGAGCTCCAGGACCCTCCAGTTCCTTCCTGCTGTCTGCCATCTCCCACTCCCAGCAGTGTCCACCACAGGATGGGGCTGGGGTATGTGTCCATGTGTGTGTCCTCGTGTGTGCATGCCTGCTGCTGGCTCAGACCCAGCCTGGTACCTCACAGAATGACTCCTGGCTTGGTCTCACTCATGAAATAGCCAGCCAGGCAGGAGCAGCAGCAGTGTTTGGCCCTTCAGCTTGTTTTCGCTTCTGAGCCAAAGGGATTATAGTTAGAAAGAAAGTCCTCCCTTGGATTTCTCCAGCCCTGGGCTGCTTTGCTAACGCTACCAGGAAAGGAGGCAATTAACTCCCTCTGGGACCTGGCTAACGAGCCCGCTTCATACTGGCCCCATACGGCAAATTCTAGGGGAGTTACAGTTCTCTTTGAACAGCATCTTCTTGAGGTTCCACTACACAATGATAACGTCAAAGGCATTAAAAAGGAATTAAATATCTAGAAGCCCCTTTCCTAGATCCATTGGCTACCATCAATTCAGGTTTAAGTTAGGACCCAGGGGAAGGGGCTCATTTTTGCAGCAGTACTGTCATCCCTCACCTCCAACTTTCTTGTTTTGCTGCAGGAGGTTTGCAGAAAGGCAGGACCCCTGCTTTGGGAGAGTCAGGATGCACAGGGCTCTGCATTAGGGGTGAGGGAGAGAGCTGAGCCGAGTATGCAGTGGAGAGAGCTCTTGGAAAACGTTGTAAAGCCAACCTCTAAAAGGTGATTCTCACAAACTCTTGTTTATTTTGTCTTTCTGAGTGCCACTTCACACAGACAGGCATATCTGAGCTTCCCATAGCTGCCTTAGGACAAGGGCATTAGTGCCAAAATTAAATGAAAATTCACATTTTAGCTGGATTGTGTGTAAGGAACCTGATTCAGCACACTGGGTTCCCTGGTAGCATTTTCCTTAGGGGCCTGCAGGTCTGTCCAGAACACATTTCAGCCTGCAGCCCGTGGCTGCTGTGTGTTAAATTTCCTGTGCTGCTTGTTCAGCTGACTCTTCAAGGACAGAGCATCCCAGCTGCTCCTCCACAGACTCAATGTCATGGCCAAACAGCCATGGTTTGAAGTTCCTCTCAGTGCAGAGGAGAGCCAGGTTGTGCCAAACTTCTCCTGACCTCAGCTGAAAGACTATCAGGAGACAAAAGTGGGGAGTGA
The DNA here is from genome assembly GCF_000691845.1 of Merops nubicus. Lineage (NCBI taxonomy): Eukaryota > Metazoa > Chordata > Aves > Coraciiformes > Meropidae > Merops > Merops nubicus. The sequence goes on from NW_008588586.1 coordinate 3,812, forward strand.
ACTCCCTAAACCGTGATCCTCTGTCACATGGGTGCCCTTGGTTTTGGGTTTGTCTTCAACAGCAGGAGGTGAACCTTTCTCTTTGAGCTTCATTGGAGCAGATTACCTTGGGATTCATGCCAGGCCAGCCTTAGCTTGCTGAGGAGTTCAGGGAGCTGGGATGTGCCAGTGCCAGGACACAGTTAATCCAGGTGCCATTACAGAACACCGTGCTGGGGGAATTTGCCCTTCTTTAAATTCCCTTTGACATGAATGAAGGAGATCTCAATGGCTTCTTTGAAATAAGCCAAATCCTGACTGGAAGAAAGCAGGAGTTCAGACTGCAGCTGGAAGAACTAAAAGCCTGTCGTTTTTCCAGTCTACTCATTCCCATTTCTCCCTCTAAGCTAGTCCTGCGGCATCTTCTCCCGTTAAGGCTGATGAATAAGATGAAAACCTTGCCCGTGGTAGCCCCGGGTAGCTGAGGGTGGAAATCTCACCCTGAACAGGCAGAATGTCCCTCACAGAGCAGTGAAGCAGGTGAGGGCTGTGGAAGGAGGAATGGTGAAGTGCACGTGTGCTGCTCACCAGCAGCTGGAACCTCAGCACCGCCCCTGCTCCTGGGCAGCATGGTGCCCCCCGCTGTGTGTGTGGCACAGGAGGGGCTGGCTGGTGCCCTGCTGACCCCCATCACAGTCCTCTGGCTTCCCCTTCATCTTCCACCCCTTGCACTTTTCTGGACTGCTTTCGTGTTCTCCACTTGGCTGGTTCCTTTTAACCGTAGAATCCTTTTTAAAATGTCAGAACTTGGTTCAGGGTTTAGGTGGTTCTTGGGTGAAGATTCGAGCCCTCGTAGTTACCTCAGTTGGTTGACCTGTGCCTGTGCAGGGGTGAATTAACTCCAGGACTTAACACTGCAAAGTGTGACATCCTCAGCTGTCATTTGCTTGGGTTCTTCTGAGAATTTAACAACACTAAGACTGAATCTGAATGAAACTCCATGAAGGTTCCAGGTTTGGTCCAGCTCAGTCCCTGTTTCAAGAACTCCTGGAGATGTTAATGCTCTCCGAGCTAGTGCTGCAGGAAGCAGTAATGATTTGCTGCTGACTGTGATGTGTTACTGTACTCAAAGCAACTCTTAGTACTTAATCAGCTGAAGTAAATTAGGTGACAAGAAAGCTCGAGCTGGCCCAAACCTGGCCAAGCATAACGTATTACATAAGCAGGATTCAGTTTATGTTCAAGGCTGGTGTACTTTTGGTACATGTGTCATACGACAGAGCTGTCTGGAAAAGTTGCAGCCTCTCATCATTTTATTTTTTTTTTTAAGAAGTTTAAGAAAATATGAGATTGAACAAGTTTGTCACATAATCTCCTGAGCATCAGCAGCTGTGCTGGTGTTAGTTTCTTCAGGGCAAGGAGTGAGGGCTCTGTGTCGGGAGCTGCGTGTGCCCGGGCAGGGGAATTTCCCTGTCATGGGGCCAGTGGAAAGGTCCCTCTGCTCGGTGCTTGTGGAGCCAAAGGAGTCACTTGGAGAGCTGTGAGCACTGTGATTTATCTGTGTTCCGAGCAAGGATAATTTAATGTAGACAATGTCTTAGGAACATTACTGAGCTGAGGAAGTCAGTCAAAACCATTTTTTCAAAGCTCTGTGGCAACATTTTATTTCTGCATGTCAGCACCACTGGAAGCATTTGCAGGAGAAGTGTCAGCACTGACCATGGTGATGTCTTAAATGTCACTGCTCCAGGGGAGTTCCCGAGGAACCCATCTGGGCCAGCAAGGGAAATGCATCATGTCTGGCAACGTGTTATTTTACAATGGGTGAAGTATCTGGAGGATGTAGCAGTGGCTCCTGGCAGGATGGCAGCGTGTGGCTGCACACACCGGGGCACAGCATGGCAGAGGGTCCCTCCAGGGCTGCAGGAGTGTTTCTGGCACCATTTCTGGTGCCCCTCAGTAGTACCCGTCCAGCACTTCCCCTCCTCCTGCCCCTCCTCTGCCCCGTGTCCTCTCTGCCCCAGCGCTGAGCATCTCCTCGGGGGACTCTGGGGTGTGTTAAAGGGCTTGGCGGGCTGTGGCACATCAGCAGTTTCCACCAATTCTGCTTCTGCAGACCATTTCCAAAAATTTGCAGCATCTTTCAGAAAAGTTACATTTTTTTTCCACAAAGTAACTGACAAATTTTTGGGGTGGATATTTTTGTTCAGCTCAAAACATTAACGAGAAGCATGTGGACTGTTGCAATGGGTGAATGTTAAGATGAGCTGAAGTGGTCCCTGAAATATTGGGAAGCTGCTCTTGCTTGGAACGATCTGCAAAGGGGACTCGTGGCTGGAGTCCACCTTCCTTTGGAAACTGCCACATCAATAGCCTTAAATTGTTATTTTCCTCCTGGACTCAGCTGCTCTCTGCGTTTCAAAGTCTTTTTCATGGAATGCTATTCATTGCAGTCTAAACCACAGGTTTTAATTTGGAATTTTACTACAGCCAAATAATACTGCTAAAACATCTCAAAGTAGCAGGCCCTGCTCTCCCCCAGCTCTACCCTGCGAGCACATTGTTTCAAAACATTCCAGAAAGTTAAATGAGGCTTTTGAGCTCGCCTCTGGAAAATCCAATAAGCTATTCTTACTTCTTGTTTAATGAAAAAGGTAACATAAAATTCGAGGCTCCATCTTGCAGGAAATGGTAATATTCTGGTTTTCTTTGGAGCAGTCATGGTGGCTGTTCCTCATTTGAGCTGGAGTTGGTTGGTGCAGATTTCTTTTTTCCCCACACAACAGCAGAGGTGAGGGGTGACCTGCTGGGGAGCAGCTCGCCAGCAATGGCACTGGGAATCCTGGTGGACAACAAGTTGCCCATGAGCCAGCAATGGGACCTTGTGGTCAGGAAGGCCAATGGTGTCCTGGGG
>NW_008588587.1:0-4025 GCF_000691845.1 Merops nubicus
TCCTCCGCCCCAGGAACGGAGAAGTGTCTTCAGCAGGCAAACCACAGCGGCCTGAGCGGAGCAAGCGGTGCAGCTAGCACAGAAGGTGGTGTGATTCTTAGATCCGGCACTAATGACTCCTCCTGGAGATTAAAAAAATCCAGACTCTTTATAGTCACAGAATTACACACATTTTAGGAGATTTCACTTTCCAATCTACCTAGTGTTTACTTTCCTATTATTCTTGAGTTCATCCTGCATCACAGAATATTCTTGTCCAGATTACAAAAATATGCAAATCACACGTGCAACATCAGCAATTTACTGCCAATGTCCTGTTACAGATAATTAAATTTGTGTTTTCAAACATACAGTAAACAGTAATGCTAAGCCATTATCGTTTCACTTACTGAAGTTATAAAGCAAACATTAGGTCATCCTTTGCCAAGCAAAAAGACACAAGTACAGAGGGAAAAAATACTTTGTGCAAGAACATTTCTGTTCTGTTGCTGAACAAAGTAACGGCTCAAGCACATCCTGAACCTAAGTGGCTTTTAATGTTTTTTGATGGCTCCAATTAGGAGGAAAAGGTCACATCGTCTTTTTTTCCAAAACTCAGATAAACAAACATGCATGAGTGACGGTGATACGCAACCAACTAACTTTACTGTAATTACTTTAAGGGCTACAGATATTATTTTAACAGGTATATTTGGCTACACATACATATCTGTTTATTTATACATTTAAATGTATGCAGAAATGCATGCTTCTACACCAAAAATCCTTCCTGACAGAGGACCTTTCGTCTCCTAAACCAGAATAATAAATTCTTTTAGGAAGAAGAATGCAGCACAGCAAGAGTATGCTGATGTCAAAGTTGTCTGGTAGTACAATTTATCCCCCTATCTGACCAAGCTACTCTGCAGCCTGACACTCCAGTGTGTTAAACACAGTGGTGAGTGCTCTAGCAGTTTAGAACAGGTTAAAAGCTATGATCTTCCTTCCAGGTGCTCTTCACAGTAAGAGGAAAACAATCATTTTGTAAAATGAGTTGAGCTTCGCAAACCTTAACTCTGTGAATGCAGCTGATGCATTCTTCTGACATGGCCGGGGTTGTAAGGAAGGCTGTTAAAGACCATCAAAATATAAAAATAACATGAAGATCAGTAAAAAATTACTCAAGCTTATGTCTAACCAACAGATTTTAAATGTGCACAGATGATGCTGTTTGTGAGGAAGCAGATAAGAAACAGCCTGGGAATTTTATGTCCTAGGTTTTGGGCACAGAAGCTGCTTTTACAGGGGTGCTCATCATGGGAACACAAGGCATTTGTGGTGTCCATTTGTGTTAGAACCCCCTGCAGGCTGCGTGGTACCAACACAGCCTCACCCAGCCGCCTGCTGTTTCTGCCAGGAGACCTCCCTGCCTGCACAGCACACAGGGATGTGGCAGTCATTGCTTCAGTGGCCACTAGGTTCTCCAACAGCCTTGCCAGAGAAGTTACTACTTTACAGAAAGGCAAATAGAACAAACTCTCGACGAACTATAGGAAAACTCCTTGTTTTAGAAGTCTGCAGTACTAAACTGCTTAGTACTTTAGCAGAAATATTTTAAAAGCAAAAAAATAAAAGAATATTTGCTGACTGCCAAGCCCATTGTCTTGAATGTTCTACCCTTGTCTTACAGGGGTTTGTTCCATATATTTCTGTGTCAAAATCTGTTTTACATTTTTCCCCCAATTTTTTTTTCCTGCATTTTTTCCAGATCTGCTCATAGCAATCACCTTCCCCATGGTTAAAGGACATTCTAACATACAGGTTATTTAGCATAGCATTTTTGCAAATATAACATATGGCCATGGGGTAACATCTTTGTCTAATCATAAGAACTGGATTTCTGTCTTCATTCCGTGTCTTCCTGTGAATGTCATCTATAAAATAGTACCACCGGTAAATAATTAACACAATACACAGTCTGTGGTTTACTGTGCATTAAAATCATTACTCAGAGTTTGTTGGGGTTTTTTGTCTCTATAGCAGTCAACAGTTGTTGTGCACCTTTTCCTGGGTCTAAGATGAGCCTATATTGCTGTGACCTTTCACTTGGACTAAAACACTGACCTAGTCTTCTCTATCAAACAACTATATTAAACTTGGATTATCTTTTTCTTTAAGTATCAAGCCTTTTTAAGAAGTTTTTGGAGCTGCTTGCTGCAGCTTATGAGAACAGCTGAAAGTGTGTAAAAGATTTTCGTAAAAATTGGTCAGTGAAGCAGGGGAATTGAGCTATAAAACCCAGGCAGCACGTACTGATTTCCTCTGGAGATGACAGGAGCACCCTTTCCCTGTTAGTATCCATCATCGTGACACACTTGGCAGTCTGTCCTTTCCTCACTTGTATCTCAGCTGCAGATTTTCTACCCACAAAAACTATTTTCATCACTTTGTCTATGTCAATGATCCCAGTAGATGCCAACTCTCAGACATTCTGATAAAGCAGTTGCCTGCAAACAGTTTTTGTGACCGTGACTGGCAGGTTATTAGCTCTCAGGCATGAAGTGTCTTCTGATCTGCATGACAGGCAGTTCTGCTCGTAAGGACAGCATCAACAAGGATTCAAGACATAACACCTTCCTTCTCTATTTACAAACAAATCTAGACCATCTGAGAATGCTGCAGCATACTTAGCATTTCTGTGAACAAGTCCATTTATTCTAGCACACAGATATGGCTCTAGAAATGTAATTTTACAGCCTGTATCGTAAAAATAAATAAATAAATAAATAAATAAATCTATGTCCATAATGCAATTTAACAGTTGTTTCTAAGTCCAAGCCTGTAAAACAATTCCACTTCTGATTACACCATAAAACAATTTCTCCTTGAAAATATTCCAAACTCAGCTTGACAAGTTCATAAGCAACCCACTTTAGCTTTGAAGCTGGCTCTGCCTGGAGAAGGATTTTGAATCACATGAGCTCCAGAAGTCCTTCCCAAACTAAATTATTCAGTGATTCTCTATGACAAATAGAACTACTAACCCAGAAACCTAGTTACAACCATTTAAATGACAAAATGGCTAGAGCTGGTTGTTTGTTTTGGTTTGATTTGTTTTTTTTCTGTGAAGTTTTCAGCAAGACTATCTAGCTAAGAAGCCTGTTTGACAGTTACATTTACTGATATGAACCCAGCTTCTGAGGAGTCCTGACTGCCTGCCTCACCACAGTTTGTAAGGCAAGATATTAAATGTTATATTAGATACTCCTGGCAAGACTAAAGAGAGGTTGGTGTGCTTTGACCATCAACACAACTGTAGCGTACAAAAGGAGCAATTTATAGCTAGTAAGGTGGGAAGAAGCTGTAGGAGTGGGAGTTGTTTTGTTTTCCTGTGGGGTCCTCTGATGTCATGGGGATGTAATTCAGCAACCCAGTGTGTGCCTAGCAGTCCTCCATGTCTACTTTTAAAAAACAAACCTAGCAGGATACCAAGTGTGTTAGGACAAGGTAATTTTAACAGGACTTGCTATGAGTAATTTAAGTATCAATTTCAGTAACAGGAAGCAAGCAAACAAACAAAATCCTTAGATTTAACTTGTTGCATCTCAAATTTAAGCAGAACGACCGATTTCCCGGGCTACCCACAGCTGCGGCAGCAGCAACCCTCGGTCACCACCAGCACCGCACCGGCCACACAGCCCCAAAAAAAACCCCCCGGCCCACACACCCCCGGAAGCCCTTGTAGCAGCCAGTGGCCTCCAGCTCAGCTGCCTCCGGCCTTGGGGTGTGCGTCCAGCCTTGGGGTGTGCGCCCGCGCTGACGACGCTGTCTTCGAGACTTTTCTCGGAAGCCCTTGGAGGCAATTTCCCTCAGAAAAAGGAGCGGCAGGCCGGCGAGTATCACTGCTCGGGACCCACAGCTACATGCGCAGCATCAATATCGAGAAACCAGAGATGGAGGGGTTCGACCTCCCCGCCCCTCAGAGAAGGTCTACTTGCTGCCCTTCGAAGGAACGTTTATTTGGGCGAGGACCCGCCTCAGCTGAC
>NW_008588588.1:0-382 GCF_000691845.1 Merops nubicus
CGGCACGAGCCGCCAAGCGGGGAGCAGGTTGACGGCGCGTCTCCAGCATAAGGCGTTTCTCTCTCCGAGTTCCTACGGAGCACCGTTTCTGCAGCTCCCGTTTTCTGTGCATCTTCCCTTTTTCTGCTACTCCTCGATCCACTGTAACGTCCGTTTGCCCAGCGTAAGAGGATCTCATAGGTCCGTGTGTGTTGTATTTAGCGCAGGCCTTCGGTGTGAATTACGACACACGCGACTACCTTTTTAGGGGTGTGTGCTGATTTTGCTAGAGCTGCTGTTAAAAGAAATGTCTCTTTTTTAATTCACATACTTTAATGTACAACCTGATTCCGCTACGGCAGTGCCTCCTGCTCAAAGAGACGCGTGCAGTGTTTATCCGAAG
>NW_008588588.1:405-790 GCF_000691845.1 Merops nubicus
ATCGGGCGCCACGGAGCCTGCCCTCCATAACCACGAGGGTTGCGAAGTGGACTGTTCACTCTAAAGGCTGGTCCTGGAGCAGTCCCGGAGTAGCTGTGCTCTTGGACCTTTCCCTGTGGAACGTTCCACGGGTCAGCCAGGTGTTAGAGATTCACCCGAAGAACGAAACCTACTCCCTCAGGCTTGGGAGAAAAACGCACACCCCCACACCACTTGGAAAATACTGTTAACAGAAGCTTGAAATGCGAGAACCTAGATTCAGGAAGGATTGGTAGGGGTTGTTGTAGGTTTTGTTTTCCTTTATTTTGGCTGTCGGAAATTAACTTCGTGCTTACAAAAGCGAGGCTCAGACTGCACCCTCTCACCGCTACCTCTGGGCACACGA
>NW_008588589.1:0-275 GCF_000691845.1 Merops nubicus
AAAACACCCCAAAAACACCCCCAAAACCAACACCCCCAAAACACCTCCAAAACACCCTCAAAACACCCCCAAAACACCCCCGAAACACTCTCAAAAAACACCCAAAACACCCTCAAACCACCCCCAAAACCCCTCCAAAGCACCCCCAAACCACCCTCAACACCCTCAAAACACCCCAAAAACACCCTCAAAACAACCCCAAAACCAACACCTCCAAAACACCTCCAAAACACCCCCAAAACACCCTGAAAACACCCCCAAAACACCCTCAAAAC
>NW_008588589.1:550-982 GCF_000691845.1 Merops nubicus
ACCCTCAAAACACCCTCAAAAAACCCCCAAAACACCCCCAAAACACCCTCAATACACCCTGAAAACACCCCCAAACCACCCCCAAACCACCCTCAGCCCTCTGAGTGTTGATTTGATCAACCCCTGCAAGGCCTGAGCTCCCCCCAGACCATTTTTTTGGGGCGTTTTGGGGGCATTTGAAGCCTTTTGGGTGGTTGTTTTTCCCACCTGGGTGGTCGAGGTGCTGATCGAAGACGTGGAAGACGCCGGCGAAGGCGTAATTCTCCCCCAGGGTGGTGTCCCCAGCCATGGCCCGGCTGGCGTCGGCCAGAGGGGTGGGCACCACGCCCGGGGGGCTGTGAAGAGAGGTGGGAAAGGGTTAATTTACCCAAAAAAGGGGTTTTTCACCCCAAAATTAGCATTAGGATAAAGGGGGGGGGTGTCGTTTGGTCT
>NW_008588590.1:0-1962 GCF_000691845.1 Merops nubicus
CCCTTCCCCTGCATCCCTCCTTCCGCACCCCCTTTCCTTGCACTCCCTCCTCATGCACCCCCTTCCCTTGCACCCTTTCTCCTGCACCCCTCCCTCGCAGCCATCTCCCCTTTCCCCCCACCCTCCTCACTCTGCCCGCTCCGCAATCCCCCTGGCAGCAGCTTGGGATCTCCTCCTGCCCTGCCTGCCCGCAGAGCCCTGCCCTGCCTCTGGAGCCTGCACAACATCTCTTCCTCTTCATCTTCCTCTTCCTCTTCCTCCAGCCACGCCCACGCAGCCGTGTGTGGTTTCCCTGCCTTGTTCCGTGAAGCAAGAAAACCCGACGGGTGCCCTGTGGCCTGGGGGCCACCCCAGCTGTCACCCCGGCTGGGACCCGGTGGCATGAGGCTCCACGCTGGGCCAGGTCCTGCCAAAGGGCTGCGGCATCTCCCCGGAGCTTCAGGGACTGGCCGAACCTCCCATGTGCAACAGGGAAGAAAAAAATGGAATGTGACCCAGCTTCCTGATTGCTTTTTGTCCACGTGGAAACCTGGGCACGGTTCCTTGCCAGCAGATGCCACCCGATGCCATGCTCTGAGCCAGAGAAGGGCTCAGTGCCTAGAGCAGGGATCTCATGCCCAGGACGTGCCCCCCAAAGCAGCCGTGCAAACGGTGCCCTGCGAGGTGCTCGGAGAGCTGCCCGGGGTGAGTTTGGGCAGCCTGAAGAAGGCTCCAGCCCTGCTCTCCTGGCAGTCAGAGCTGGGGTGCAGCTGCTGAGCAGCTCCAGGACCCATCCCCGGGCGGTGGGTGTCCCCTGGGTTGTTCCCTCCCCCCATCACAGGCTGGGTTTGAGGATGTGATTTCCCGAATCTCCAGTGTCCTGAGCAGGGGGAGCATCATTCTGAGACATAAACACCCTTAATGGGATGCATTAGCTGTTTTCATTTAGCCCTGGACTGGAGCCCGTGATGAGCTCAGAGGCCTCACACCCAAAACTTCTCCTGAAGCACTCAGAAACCAGAGCAGGCACTAATATCCCATCAGCAAGCTCCTGGAATCCTTCCTGCTGGGACAGAGCTTGAAGATCGAGTCCTGCTCAGGCCCTGGGGAAAACTGTCCTTGTCTGTCCTTCAGACCCCTCCCCAGGAGGCTGTAATGTTGCCAGCACGTTGTCACAACAGTGCTGGGCTCCTTCACTTCCTGACATCTCATCATTTCTATAATTTTATCTCTCCTCTCCACCTGGTCCTTGCCACTGTCTCTCATCCTGGATGGGTTTCCAGGCAGGGGATGGTGCTGGGTTGGCTGGAGCAGCCTGTTCCCATGGGGAGATGCTGCTCTGGATCCAGACGAGGTGATTCCTCCCTCCTGCTGCACACCATCTCTGCCTCCTCACATCCCAGCTCCTCGGCACCCCGCAGCCTGGCCTGGGTCAGCACTGGTGTGGCCAGCAGGAGCAGGGCAGGGATCATGCCCCCAGACTCAGCAGTGGGGAGGCTGCACCTCAAATCCTGGCTCAGTTTTGGGCCCCTCACTCCAAGAAGGACCTTGAGGGGCTGGACTGTGGCCAGAGAAGAGCAACGGAGCTGGGGAAGGGTCTAGAGCCCAAGTGTGGGGAGGAGCAGCTGAGGGAGCTGGGGGTGCTGAGCCTGGAGCAAAGGAGGCTCAGGGGAGACCTTCTGGCTGTTGCCTGTCTGGCCATGGGCCCACCATGGGGAGAAGGTGGTGCCACAGTGCCGTGCCAGGGAAGGGGACGCGGTGGCACAAACTTCCCCCACCCCTCGGTCACCTCGTGGAGCTTTGCTGTCATTTCAGCCGGGTGTTGTGCCCCCCTCACTCCCACGGGCCGAGTTCTGGTCAGGGTGGCGGGGTGGGAAGCGCCCCAGGGGGGCTGCGTCGGCTCAGGGATGCTCCGGGAAGCTCCGCCCTTGTCATAAAAGTCCTTTATTGGAACAGCAAACATGACACTTCTCTTCGGTACAG
>NW_008588591.1:0-13017 GCF_000691845.1 Merops nubicus
TTGCTGAAGATGCTCCTGTCTGGGGGCTTTCCTGCTCGGGGCGTGGCCTGGGACCGCTGCCTGTCTGCCCTGCGGTGGGTGACAAGTGTCCTTTTCGGTGTCCCTCCTGAACGTGTCCTCTCGCCTTCATATTCAGCGCATGGGAATTAGCCCAAGTAACACTACCGAGTCCTTTCACCGTTCTCACCACGCTGCCCTCCTGACGAACCAGATGTCTGAGGAGGCCGATTCCTGCCCCCACATCCCGCCCCACAGCACAAAGGCTCGTGCCGTATACTACCTTGATGGTGACTCGTGAGGAGACCCCAGTGGCCCCCCAGCCCTTGCAGCATGGACTGCTCTCCCTTCTCCTCCTTCTTCCCCTTCCATCTTCTAAGTACCACAAACTGCTGAAAAAAGAGCAGTTGCCATCCCAAGGGGCTGTGTCACAACTGCGAGGTAAAAAAAACCCAACATGTAGCAGTTTTAAACTCCCCAAAGTAATTATATTGCTTTGTTCTCCCCAGATACCTTTTGTATGATGTGAATCCTCCTGAAGGGTTCAACCTTCGCCGCGATGTCTACATTCGCATTGCTTCGCTTCTGAAGACCTTGCTGAAAAGTGAAAACTGGGTGTTAGTTCTGCCTCCCTGGGGACGTCTGTATCACTGGCAGAGCCCTGACATCCTTCAGGTCCGGCTCCCTTGGTCCGAGTTCTTCGACCTCCCAAGCCTCAACAGGAACATCCCTGTCATTGAGTATGAGCAGTTCCTTGCAGGTAGAGCATGGAGCTGTGCAATTGACAGTTGACTTAAGTATTTGAGGTGGTTTCTTCACAGGTTTATCCTTAGCCTGGTTATCCCCTCAGCTTCACAGGGACCTTGGAGAAAGACCCTTAATGCCTCTAGTTGCAGTCACCAATAATTCAGCATCATTTTGGCCATAGTAACAACCCTGCAGGGAGAGGGAGGCAGCCTGTCAAAGTGTAGCCAAACCACCTTTTTGTGGAGGTTGTCTGACAGTAAGAGCTGTACAGCTTCTTTGGTGAAGAAGATTATATTTTCATCGTTGATGCTGCACGTAGTCAAAGTACTTCTCCCCTGCTTTTTGTGTATTAAATGGTATACAGGAGAAAGGCTTTTCCTAAGAATATGGAAACTGTGATGTTGGTTCCTTTAGGATTTAATGCCATGTCGAGCTAATCACCAAATGCCAAAATCTGCAGCAGTGTCCCAGACTTTTTCAGCAAAGGAAATAAAGGCCACCAAATTTCACACTCTGCAGGCAGTTCTCGAGGGATTGTTGTCCCCTACCTTTCAGGAAGAAGCATTTAGAATCTCAGATATAGGGGAAGAAGGACTTGTACATGTCCTTTTCTTGGAGGCAGTCTTCCCATAGTAGGCAGCTGCCTACAGCACTGAAAACCTCTGCTTTGTGGTTTGTCCTACCAGGCTTTTAAATGTACATTTCCAGGGCAGTTCAGTTGTTTGGCACATTAAATCACGCGTAAGTGGGTGGGAGTAGCAGATTGTCACAACTGCTGGCCCTTCACACAGAACTTCATTTCCCTTTTTCTAGGGAAAACAGGGAAGAGAGGGAGTAGTGTAATAGCAGCACTTCTAGCAGATGTTTAACTGCAAGTAGCGCCAGTTCCTGCCTTTATCGTGTGGTGTTTCATCCTCACAAATGCTTTGCCTTGCCTTCTACTCAGAGTCAGGTGGGCCCTTTATTGAACAGATCTATGTCCTGCAAGGCTACGCAGAAGGATGGAAAGAAGGAGCATGGGAAGAAAAAATAGATGAAAGGCCGTGCATTGACCAGCTTCTGTACTCCAAAGACAAACAGGAGTACTACAGGTAACATCCAGCAGTGCTGGTGGTCTTTTTAGTTGTATTCTGTGAGACATTTGCCTGCTCTAGCAGAACAGACATGTGCAGTCATTATTGTGGTGTCTGTGAGTCTCTGGCTGCTTCAGGTTCACTTTGGTTTTAAAACCCCACCGATAATAAAATGCTACACAGATGCCAGAAGATTAAATTTCAGTGTTGTTGTTTCACACCAACACAGTGTAAAGGAGGTGGCTGATTTATTGACATTGTGTACCATGTTTCCAGAGTGTAGTCTTAATTTCTTTCATTGCCTGTACAGCATGAATTTAAAATACAAGCCTGTCAACCAATAGTTTGTGTTCCCTTTCAGGGGATGGTTCTGGGGTTATGAGGAAACACGGGGCCTAAATCTCTCCTGCTTGTCTGTCCAAGGATCTGCTTCTATCATGGCTCCCATTCTTTTGCAGAACACTTCAGCGAAGTGAGTTGCCTTGTGTCACTTATTTCTGGTTGTATTGGGTGCTCATAAACCTGTGTCCAGGTGGGAGGAGCAGGGGGAACTTGCAGACTGTGTCCCACTGTTGTGGTGCTTCATTGCCAAATTCTTGCCATCCATTAAAATCATTACAGAAGGAATTTACAATGTAAGAAACAACCTGACTTTAAGTCCAGTTAAACGCTGCAGTGCTAAAACCTAAGAGGAAATATCTGTGAGCTCCTTCATATTCTCTGAAGACATTGCAACAAAGCAGAAGCTGCTGGGGTACAGGGGAGAAGAGGAAGAGGAAATAATCACTGTCTGTGAGTGCGTCAGGGAGTAAATCCACAGGAGAAACACAGGCCCTGTAGGCTGAAGTGCAGTTTTGCCGTGAGAGAGAAACATCCCAAAATTTGACATCAGGACGATTGGAAAGGAAATGTAGGTTCCCCTAAGCAGAGCAGTGGGGATCTGTAGGACCTCCCACTGGGAGGAAAGGAAGCAGTCTCATTCTTTAGCAGGGATGTAGGAGTTGGACCATAATCTCGGCCAGTGACAGCAGAAAACTGGATTAAATAAACCGTAGAGGTGTGCCCATGTTTAGCCCAACAGTTAACTCTTACACGACAACTATCAGAGGTCTGGCAATGAGGAAGGTCAAGAGGGAAATTAGAGGAATGTTGCCCAAGTATTCCTAACACACTGACAAGGTGCCTTCCCCAGAAGATCCCATTTCTCCATCAGACACAAGTAGGAAGAAGTACCAAGGTAACAGCGATGTAAGGGCAGCTACAGTGATTGAAGTTAAAGTCAGTCTAGTTTAGCGTGTGAGATCCAGGAGTGGCTAAAATCAGATGTCTGATTTTGGAAAAGTAGAAGAACTGGGCAGGTGTGTCTAATACCTCCCATGAGTCCTGTCACGCCCTTCGGATTTCTGAGCCAAGAGTGGTTTTCCTGTCTTTGATGCCCTTCAGTGAAGCTGAGCAAGCTTCTCTTTGAACCCCCATCCACACTGTTAGCATCCAGAAAATCTTGGGACAAGACCTAAAAGTTTTGTATCTTAACTGGCTATACTATGAAAATCTACCTCCTTTTGTAACTCCTGCCTGCAAGTTCCATCTAATGTCTCCCGGTTCATGTAGTGGAAGATGCAGCAAACAGACATCTCTTCTATATTCCTCTCCATGCCATGCATGATTTTGTCTGTCTATCAGTTGTCTCCTTTGCAACGTGAAGAGTCCTGTCTTCATTAGCTGTTCTACATGTGAAAGCCATTTCATGCCTTTGGTCATCCTCACTGCCATTCTCTGAACCTTTACACTTCAACGGGATCCTGCACAGAGTGCAGGTAAACCCAGTGGTAGAATGACGTGCTCTGTTTATTGTGCTCATCTTTGTCTGATAATACCTAATAAGCACGTTCCTTTTTTTGGCCTATGGTGAGTGTTACCTTGATGTTTTCATCAAGCTGTCCTCATTCCTGAACATTGATAGTTAGCAGAGAGCTCTTCAGTTATCAGATGAGGCCAGTATTTTTTTTCACTTGGATGTACTCCCCCAGTAGATTTCATCTGCTGCTTTATTGGCCAGTCATGAAACTTGGAGAATCACAGAATTGTTTGGGGTGGAGAGACCTTAAGGATCATCCGGTTCCAACTGCCCTGCCTTGGGCAGGGACACCTCCCACTAGGCCAGCTTGCTTCATGCCCCATCCAACCTGGCCTTGAAGACTTCCAGGGATGGGGCACTACAGCTTCTCTGGACAACCTGTTCCACTGTCTCACCACCCTCACAGTGAGGAATTTCTTCCAATATCTAATTTAAGACTCCCCTCTTCCAGTTTACCACCATCACCGCCTGTGCTGTCACTCCACTCCCTGGTAATGGGTCCCTCCCCAGTTTTCCTGTACTCTCCCCCTCACATACTGAAAGGCCACAGTAAAGTCTCCCCAGAGATTTCTCTTCTGCAGCCTGAAGAAGCCCAAGTGTCTCAGCCTGTCCTTACAGGGGAGGTGCTTCAGCCCTCGGATCATCTTCATGGCCTCCTCTGGACCCACTCTTGCAGGTTCAGAGTCCTTCAGGTCCACATCTGCTTCTCCAATTTCTCACAGCTCGCCTTTGTCTTTGCTCCTCTGAGTGATTTAAAATAATTGTCAATCTGTGTCATCCCAAAGTTCAAACCCTTTTGTAGGTTGTTTGGGAATATGGTGAAAAGCAGATGGCTTCCACTTGCGACCTCCTTCTGCAGTGGGAACTGGACATGTAACCCTGTCTTTAAACTTCTAATCCACGCAAGGACCTTCCCCCCCATCGCTGTTAAGTTTTCTTACAACTGTTAACGAAGGCTGTCAGGAAATCCTGGTGGGCACTGGGTGGGATTTCCTGATGCACGTGTGTGCTGATGTCTTCAAGCTACTCTGATTGTTCAGAGCTCCTTGTTGATACTTCTCCAATTTCCTTTAGGTATACATTAATTCTCTTTTTTATAATAGTTGCTATTAAGCTGTCCAGTCGTGACATCGGGTTTACCACTGGGCTGCGTTCCAGACCTCCCAAAGGCTGTTTCTGGAACGCTGATGCCTCATTTTCTGTGTTGCAATTTCAAGTGAGGAGTTGCACACTGGAATTGGTGGCACAGCTGTTTCATGCTTGAGTTCCTTGACAGCTCTTGGGTGAGTGCCATGTGCTGTTGGCCATTTGTCGGCTCATTTTGTCAAGCTGTTCCATCACTGGACACTTCCCTCTGGACACTTTGGTTTGAGGCGTGTCTTCTGATGGGTTCCCCTGTAAAATGTAGTTCTGACATGCGACTCTTCCCAGCTCCTCGACGTAGTGCACAGCTACAAAAAATTACGTTAGTTCTTTCTGTCATGATGTTACCACCTCTAAGTGCTTGTCAAGTCATTTCACTTTTTCTTTATCACTTGTCAGGAAGATTTGTCATTGGCTTGAAGGCCTTTATTTCTTGTCGCTCAAATTCTTTTTTGACTTCCCTTATTGTCTTCTTCTCCATGGAGGACTCCATGGAGGTTATGAGCCTTCTTGTTTCCTTCACTTGGACACTGCTTCTCATTTTTGCATAGTCCCCTTTTTGAAACTGATCACAAGTGGCTTTCCTTTGGCCCTTGGTGATCCAGTAGAATGTTGAGGATGAGTACGTTTGCGGCCACTGTCACAGAGTAGCTCTTCTACTGTGAGATGTTGGCCCGTGTGTTGTTGATGCTCAGGACTGTGTCAGGAGCTACTCCTTGCCCAGGTGGTTCATGGAACTGTCTTAGACAGTGTCTCAAAATGCAGTTGCTTAGTCACATCCTGCCATGACACTTGCCCAGCCTGCCTGGAGATAGTTGAGATCTCCAATGGCTGTGGTGACCTTTGCACTGTGGCCTCTCTGATCTCCCGTATTGCCCTCTTGCCCAGACAATCAGTTGTATGGTCCTAGGACTGTATTACTACTCCTCAGGTATGGCCATGTACGGGAATCTTCCTGAAACATTTAGATTCTTCGCCTGATTCACCTCCAGGCTTCCTGTTAAATGCAGTGATGCTTCTTCACCTGCACAGTCAAGTCGATTCTCCGGATTACTTGTGGCCTTATGTGCAACTGTCCAGGTGATTATCAGCTGATTATCATTTTAGCAGAAGGTCCAGATCATGACTTTGACCCCGTTCAGCAGAAGTATTTCTCTGTGTGTTCGTTCATACTTTGTGTGCCCCAAACACTAGGTAGGCCTATATCCCCTATGCTCTTGACACTCAAAACTCTCAAAAATCTCTTCTGTTTCTTAGAATTTGGATAGTACAGCTGTGTTTCCAGTACACAGTCCTGATCTGCATGTATTTGTGAAAAGCACAGGCTGTTTCCATGTTGGAAATTGTCGTTTTAGAATTTGTGCTGACATGCATTTCTGTAGCATCTGTGTGTTCTGTTCTTTGTAGGGCCTGTTATTGTGCACCTTCTCTGGTTTTGCTTTTCTGAGCATGACTTGTGCTTCTTCTGGGAGGCTTTCATGTGCTGGGAGGCTGAGCATCCTCTCACAAGTTGTTTCTCTCCTCTGGATGACTCTCTGTGGGCAATCTTATTTCTCCGGCAGCAGCAACTGTGAGGACTACGTGAGGACTACGTCAATGCTTGTGTTTATCAGAATTGAGGGCACCATCAAGGCAGAGAGCAGGGACATGCAGTGGTGGAGTCCCCTTCTTGCCCCAGCAGGCTTTGGGTCACAGCTGGCTAGATACAGGAGAGGTTGGCAACCTGTCCCTTGTTCCCCATGCTCCCTTTGCAAACAGATCGTAGTCTGTGCTTTGTCCTGGCAACTGTATAAAGAAACACTGCCATATAACTGCTATTCCTAAGGGAACTGCACTCAATTTTACAATTTTTAATAGGTCAGTGATGTTGGATAGAGCTGAAAACCTTCTTCATGACCATTACGGAGGGAAGGATTATTGGAATGTGAGTATTTTCCGGTCAGCTTCTCTAGACTTTCTGCTTGGTTCTGATAAAAACTCAATAACCGATATGCGCTTCGCTTCTGCCTCGGCTTTGTTTGCTTGAAAGTAACTTGTGTCTTCCGTTTCAGCAGCGTGAGCTAAAGATGGGCTTCAGGCAGCTGTGGATTAATGTCTGGAGGGAGTTTGTCCTGGTGTCTCGTCCCCAGAAACTCGGTTCTGCAGGGCGTGGCATTTAGAAGGAGCTGTCCTGTACAACACATCTGCAGTCAGAAGGCAACTGCCTTTGTGCAGTTTCTTGTCTAGTCAGCCTCAAGATGAGTCTTTTCAAAAGAATTCCCAGATGTGCTCAATGTTTTCCTCCTTGTCTCCCCATTGGCTTCAGGGGCAAGATTCCTGTGGGTTTCAGAGTAACGCTGAGCACTTTGGGAGACCCCACCCAAGGGTCTATGGTAAAATAATTCCTGTGGGAAAACGGGAATTGTCTTTTTAAGACAAAAGTTCAGCCACAGGAAAATAGAGCACAATATGGAGTGCTTGATATAGCTAAAATTTCTAAGAAAAAGGAACTCTCATGGTGTTATAAAACAAGTTACACAGACCTCAGTCTTATAAGAGAGAAACATCTGGCTGTTCACTTGGTACTTTTCAGAAATGGACCAAACAGTAGTTTTCTAACTATGAATTTTTCATTGAGAGTGGCTTTCTAATGACCACTACAGCATGAGGGTTCTGCAGCAGCCAGTGTGTCCATCCTCCCTTGATACAAATGTTCTGCTGGAGGATGCGATGGGATTAGAAAGTGAGTGCTGATATCTTTAAAGGTGCCAGAACAGGCTCTGTTCTTCCACTGAGTATTTAGAAGGGCGTAGGGTCTCCAGGTACCAGCATGATGGATCTTGCAGAAGACTAAATTGTTCTGTGTCTTACTGAATGATACAGAGGAGGAACAAGTTCAACCACAGTGAGTTTGGTGTATGGAGAAAGAGCTGCTCTGGGAAAAGATGAAAAAGGCTAGCAGGTTCTAGTTCAGCCTCTCTGCTAGAGCAAGGTGAAGGGTTCTGGCTCCCACCATCAGTGTGGTTGTGTTGGAGTACTAGTAGTGCTCTGCCTGGCATTGTGTAGCAAACTGTCCACTGTGGGCTTCGCTGTGACTGAGAGAAGAGTGGCTGCTGGGAATTGAAGAGTTTTTGCATCTTCTGTGGTGCTCGTCACATGACAGGCTGCAGACCTGCACGAAACTAGGAATTAGGCCAAATTACCAAGTGTCCTTTGTAAGACATATGGGAATTCCTTTGTCCTGTTGTGTAATATGTCTGTTACTCGGAAGGCTCTGTGTGGCTATATGTGGTGGTAACTGCATCGCAAAATCTTTGGAGGAGGTTATTAGCCACAGGCAAAGGGAATGATTCCCTTTTTTTTCACTTTTCCACTGTATTTGATAGACTAGACACCTGTTTCTTACAGCAGGTCTTATTCTTATGGGTGTTTTGGCAAGCTGAAGTCTTTGCACAGCTCTTATTTCCAAAGGTGAGGTATGTTGCTGGAGCGTGTAATTTGTTATATTCTGTGTTCTGTTGTGTAAACAGCTTCTCTGTATCCTGCAGGGTGCGATGAGTATGGTGGTTATAAATGTGGTTAGGATTTGGGTTAAGCAGTTAAAGTTCAGGTGGAAAGTTAGAAATTGTTGCTTGTAGTGCTACATGGATGTATCAGAACTAACCGCATCTTAGAAGCTCTGTGTGTGTGAAAACGTCTCCATTCAGTCATTTGTAGCTCTCCCTTTCTCCAACTCGGCGTCTGCTCTTACTCCAACAGACCCGTCGGAGCATGGTGTTTGCTAAACACCTCCGTGTAGCAGGAGACGAGTTTAGAAACAGGTCTCTTCAGTCTGGGGATGAGGCAGACAGGACTCATTACAAGGAGGACTGGACACAGATGAAGGTAAAATCGAAACAGTCTGTTTCCCCTAACACATAGAGTATTATTTTTTAATTTTGTGTACTCCTGGCTGTACACAGAAGGGAATAGTGAAAGATGTATGTGAATGTAGCTCTCCCTACTCAGATCCAGGAGGAGGTTCCTACTGTACCCTCCCAGTGTGACATGAGGTAATGGAATCTGTTCTGGTGTAGGTGCCAGATTTCTGTTACCCTCATTTCACTAAAGGAAACTTGAATTTCTTCTTGCATTTGGCATTATCTCTGTGTGTGAAGTTGAGATGCAAACATCCAGTTGTGGGTTTGCTCAAGGAGAGCAGTTCTTCCATAGAAAGATTTCACACTCTAGTTTCTCTTGTGTCATACAAGCCACCCAAAATAAAAATGCTGCAAGAAGTGTCCCAAAATACTTTCAATCCATATGTTAGAATTACTTCCTGCAGCTAATGTAAATTGGTGCCTTACCCAGAGGTGACACATTCAGGCCTTTTCAGTGTGAATGAACAGTGGTGCTCTCAAGTTCTAAAGCTGATTGATCTTCCTTTCCTAGGTTAAGATGGGCACAGCTCTAGGTGGCCCATACCTTGGGGTTCATCTCAGAAGGAAAGACTTCATTTGGGGTCACAGAGGAGACGTGCCTTCCCTGCAAGGAGCAGTAAGGAAAATCCGCAGCCTCTTGGAGACACATAAACTTGAAAAAGTTTTTGTAGCCACTGACGCCGTCGAGGAGGGTAGGGAGATATAGTCAGTTTGGGACTGGTCATGGGAGCAGCAGCTGCCACTTGGTTTTTATAAGTGACTGGAAGTTCATATGCCTCCATCACTGAATGGAGAATTAACAGCATTGCGCAGCTATTTCCTTCCGTCTTGAGTAGCTGGTATCAAACTATTACCTTGGTATTTGCTGCAAGAGGTTTGTTAGTCTCTGCAGTGGGAAACTGGGAATTGCATTTGCCTATTCCCTCTCTTCTTTCTTCCATCCCACCTTTTTTCTTGGCATTTCAGAGGTTCTTTGACATACTGGTGGGAAGGATCCTCCGAAGCCTCCCACCCAGCCTTGCCCTTGGCTGTCCCAAATACCAGACTGGGGTGGACCTGGCAGTGTGTGGCCAAGGCTTAGAAGCCCCCATGGATGGGGTTCCCCCTGTCAGGCCAGGCCCTGCCAGGCCTTATGGCCTCTGGTAGCATCTCCTCCCTCTGGGAGTACCCACTGGCTCCCTGCCACCAACAACACGTATTTGGGAAATACGTTGTAAATTTCCAGGTAGATTTTGGATTCACTTGCATCCGTAACTTTTCACGCACGGCTTCCTTAAACACATTTTATGGCAGCAGAGAGTTGCTCTTCATAACATAAAAAAGAAGCTTCCATCTTTCCCTTTTTCAGAGATTCAATTGCTCAAGAAACTGCTGCCTGAGATGGTGAGGTTTGAACCGTCATGGGAGGAGCTGGCACTCTACAAAGATGGGGGCTTGGCCGTGATTGACCAGTGGATCTGTGCACATGCCAGGTAGCAAATGGACTTTTCTTGGAGGAGGCAAATCTCCCTGTCACAAAACTGACTATTGTTTTGAAGCAAGATACAGTTGTTTACAAATCACATATGATGTTACATGGTTGAGATTATATATATATATATATATATATATGATAATTTTGTTATCCTGTAATTTCAAGGAACATGGAAGTTCACTGGACTGACATTAATAACTTGCATTTTAAAATGTGACAAACTCTGATTATTTTTTTTTTTATTCCCCCCACTCAGGTATTTTATAGGCACTTCAGTTTCTACATTTTCCTTCCGGATTCACGAGGAAAGAGAGATCTTGGGATTTGATCCCAAAATGACTTACAACCGATTTTGTGGTGAAAAAGAGAGAAACTGTGAGCAGCCAACTCACTGGAAAATTGTATACTAAAATACAGAGGCATCCAAGGACTTCAATACCAGTGAGCTCAAAAGCATAAGGAAAAACTGCGGGGAAATACCTGCCCCTTTGACCAAACTACAACTCAGTCCTCCGCCCTCTTTTGGGTGTTTATTTCGGTTTTGCAGTACAAGCAATGGTTATCTTCTTAGTCAGGCACAGAGCTGGGAAAGTCAGCCTGCGACCCAGTTCTCAGCATAGCCAGGATTAAGGACAACACCAGACCCTGCAATTGAGACCTGAAAGGCAAAACTTTGTCCTGACACTTGAGTGTGGCAGGTCATGAATTCCTTCAGTGGCTTGCAGTGCCTTGGGACCTGTCTGCCAGAAGATCTGTGTCCATCCCAATCCAGCTGCTCGTGACAGAAACAGCTGTGTTTTCTGGTTTACTTTATCGTGTGATTTGGCAAAGGCCCTGGTATTTGCTCTGTCATTGCCAGGTGTTCTTTGCTGTTGTGGGTTAGAAACGCTGTAAATCCAGGGTAGTATTCTATAAGAACACATCCTCTGGTCCAAACACCACATGGCTGTGACCATCCCAGTGCTAGGAGAACTCCGGGAGCTCTGTAGTGTCTGGTAGACACAACAGTGCTGTGATACTCATCATTGTACAGTATGCTCCCAAAGTCCACAGTTTAGCTGTCTGTATTTTGTCGTGTGTTTCATCGCATTTTGGTTTGGGGGGATCCTCTTCTATGGAGTCAGACGTCGCAAAGACGTTTTCTGGTTTCGGGTCTGTATGCCTCAACTCATTCAAGTGCAAAAGTGCAGCAATTCGCAGACCTGATGTGCCAATTGTCCCGTGTGGTCTGGCCTGACTGGCAGAAAGCATTCTCTTCAATAAAGTCATGGATGCTGAGCCCCAGTAGCTCCAAGACAATGCAGACGTGTCTGTGCTACTCCAGGCTTTGCTAGGGAGCGTGCTGAAAGGCCTTCCAGTATCTTAAGGTGGCCTACAAGAAAGCTGGGGAGGGGCTTTTTAGTATATCATGTAGTGACAGGACTAGGGGGAATGGGACAAAGCTGGAAGTGGGTAGACTCAGATTGGACATGAGGAAGAAGTTTTTCACCATGAGAGTGGTGAGACTCTAGAATGGGTTGCTCAGGGAGTTTGTTGAGTCCCCATCACTGGCGGTCTTTAAGACCAGGCGGGGTGAGGCTCTAGACAGTCTGATCTAGTGGGAGGTGTCCCTGCTCATGGCAGAGTGGGGGGAACTGGGTGATCCTTGTGGTCCCTTCCAACTCTGACAGATTCTGATTCTGTTTTAGCAGAGGACTTAGTAGCGTTGGCTTAATGGTTGGACTTGATGAGCTTAAAGGTCTCTTCCAACCTAAAGGATTCTATGATTCCATGACAGTTACATGCATCGTCCCAGTCACTGAACGAATGAATTTTCTGCATTTCTGCTTTCGGGCTTGTGCAAGGGAGCAAATTGCTTTGGTCGGTGTGAGGGTCAGTCATGAGGATGGTCACAGACAGCAAAGGTCACTGGGCCTTGAGATAATGTGAACGATCCTGTCAGTCAGGAACTGTGCAGGTGAGGCTGCGCTTGCATGGAGACAGCTGGCGATGGAGGAGAGGACTGAGCTGCAGCAGCAGCCAAGAGAAAGTGCACCTCCCATTTGAGAAGGGTTCTGTGTCAGTCCCAGCCATAGCTCGGGCAGTCTCCTGCTGTGTAGAACCCGCTGCTGGGAAGTGTTCTGCTCCACTCTGTGCTTCAGGTGCATCTTTGGCCCGGCAGGTCTCTTCACGTGGCAGGAGAAACCTTTTCCCAGGGTGCCCTGGGAGGCAGATTTCAAACCGGGAAGCAGACATTTGTCCTTAAAGTCCACTTTACCAGGTCACCTCTGTGCTGTGCAGTGGACCTTTCGCAGGTGCTCCCAGACGGTCAGGTTGATGCCTCCCATGCAGCTGCAGTGGGAGCTGTGAAGGCTTCTCGGAGAGCAGCAGCAGCAGCAGCTCTTCAGCTCTTGCGCTCTTACCACCTGCTTAGTGTACCTCCATGCATCAGCTGAGCTTCTCTGGGGACAAAGTGGGGAGCCCAGCATTTTAAAGCAGAGAAGGCAGCCACCTCTATGCACAGTGAAGCCGGTCTTGCAGTGCAGCAGCTGCAGCCTAGACCTGGAGGCACGAGCTCTCTCTGCAGCTGGTAGAAACATTATGGTTTCATCTGCTGAGTTTGAGATGGAGGGACTGGTGTCATCTGTCACGCCGTGGAGAGCTGGAACAGGGAGGAACAGAGCCACGGTCAGAACCTGAGAGTCTCTGAGTGCAAGTCTTTGTGAGCCTGACTCTCTGTGAGTCAGGGTGTCTTTCAATCTGCCTGTGAACCTGAATCCTTACGTCTGAGTGTGAGCCTGAGTGTCTCTGAGTGTGAGAGTCTGTGGATTTTTCCTCCAGGGGAAG
>NW_008588592.1:0-5444 GCF_000691845.1 Merops nubicus
GTTTGCAGACAACACCAAGCTGGGCAGGAGTGTTGGTCTGTTTGAGGGTTGGGAGGCTCTTCAGAGGGATCTGAACAGGCTGGATCAGTGGGTCAAGACCAATGGTATGACGTTCAATGAGGCCAGGTGATGGGTCGTGCACTTGGGTCACCATAACCCCATGCAATGCTAACGGCTGAGTGGCTGGAAAGCTACGCATCAGAAAGGGCCCTGGTGATATTGGTTGATAGGCACCTGAATATGATCCAGGGAGTGCCCAGGTGGCCAAGAAGGTCAACATCATCCTGGCTTGTACTACCACTAGTGTGGCCAGCAGGACGAGAGTAGGGATTGTCCCCCTGGACTCCACACTGGTGAGGCCACAGCTTCAGTACTGTGTCCAGTTTCAGGCACCACAGTATGAGAAAGACATTGAGGGGCTGGAGCGGGGCCAGAGAAGGGCAACGAAGCTGGTGAGAAGTCTGGAGAACATGTCTTATGAGGAGTGGCTGAGGGAACTGGGGTTGTTTAGTCTGGAAAAGAAGAGGCTGAGGGGAGATCACAATCAAAGCTCCTTCAAAGTGCATGTTCTTCCATACCATAGATGTTATGAGGTTGGCTCCACTTGCAGAGTGACTTCCTTCTGCTGCCTGTCCTCATAGCCTCGAAAGTGGATGTCTCACAGAGTATGAGAAAATAAATTTCCTGCCTCTCTTCTGTCTTGTTGTCTCTCACCATTTTCATTATGTGTGCAGTTTTTCTGCATCAGTTTTGAGCACAGAGACCACCACGGAAGGTTTGGAAATCTATGATTTGCAAACTTGGTTCCCTGCCTTTCTTTTCAGACAATTTCAGTTCCCTGATAAACATATGAAATAATGTAAGCCTTGCCTTAGAGGCAGTCATGGCTGCTGCTGTACTGGCTTCCTCTAGACTCTGCAGTCGATTGCATTTCATACCTTGTGCATTTCACAACCTCCTATGTTCAGGTATTTAATCTAGATCACAGCAACAGCAATAAACTCTATGCAAACCCTTGCTTTTGTCATGTGTGATCATGCCCAGAGGTATGCATGCAGGCAGACGTTACACTATGGCTGATTTCCTGTAGAGGTGTCTACAGTCTGTCATGGCATGCCTGACCCAAGTGTGCTTTTCTGGCTGTGAGCTTACAAGCTGTAATGTCTGACTGTAACATGTTTGAGCAGTCTGACCCTGGTCTTTTTGAATGAGGGCTAATTGCCACTTTGGGGCTGTTCTTGTAACAGCCTCTTTGGAACAAAAGAGGTGATGTCTTACTCATCAGTTACATTTGAAAAGTCCCAAGAAATATGAAGGTTTATATCCCATATCACTTACTGGTCAGGATGAAACACCACACTGGACTGTCTCCACCTGTCTGACAGAGAGTTTAAGATGTTTTACTTTCCCATCAGTGGTACAGATACTAAGAAGACTTTCCTTCTCTAGTGAGTCACCCTCAAACCTGTACACTGACATCAGGGTTAGTGTAACTAGGTAATCCCTCATTTGTCAGCTTCTGTCGAGGGGGGCTGCACCTTCCACAGTCAGATTGAACCAGCCCAACTCAGGACTGAAAGAAACAGTATGAATGTTTATAAAACACTGGGACTTGAACTTCCATGGCAGGTGTAGTTATGGTACAGGTAGGTAAGGGCTGTGATTCCCAGCTCAGCTCTTCCACAGACTTTTTTTTTTTTTTGTCTTTGGAGAATTTATTCACACTACATAAGTATTTCTTTCTATGGAAGGGGGAGTCACAGAGTGCATCTGAACAATGCTACTCGTCTCACAGCAATATGAAAAATTACTGATGGATACCTGCTTTGGTACACAGCATTTTGGCAATGCTCAGGACACAACCTCACAAACTTTCTGGGAATCAGAACAAACACTGCCAATGTGTTTTCCCTTCTGCAAGTCAGGTTCAACCTCTTTACATAAAAAAAACAAACAAAGCCAGACATATCTGGGGTGAGTAGTTGGAGACTCTCCAGCTGTTCTTGGCTGCATAATTCAGGCGGTGTCGAGATGTCACTAGTGTGTCTTAGCACAGGGAATCAACGTCATCAGTGCAGACTGCAACACAAGGTGCAGCAGAAGGAAGAGCTTTCTCCTGACACTGCCAGGAAAAGTGTCTTCCCTAATGGATAGGATTGTGCTTTTTCAGGTACCTGCTTCCCCAAACTTTCTCTTCGTTATTCACGTGATGATGTAAAATGCCAGTCAGGCAGGAATTGAACTGCACTGGACTTAGCAGAATTGTCAGTTTTACTGGTTTTATACAAAGACAATTAATTTTTACTGTATATGAGGCAATTTTACTTGCTCTTGATTGTTTTTTTCCTGTAATTCATAGTACATATAGGGTAAATTTTGACATTTCTGGCAAAGACAGGCATTTCTCTAAAACTTCTTATCTGAAAAATGAACAGGCAAAACACAGGATTCCTGAGTAACAGAAAAGAATAGTTACCACGCCCTGTACCCAAAATACTGGCAAAGCAGTTTCTACAGTTCAGATTTCTGGCAAAGTGGTTGTCCAGTCACCATGAGTACAGCAGTGTTGTGTGTTAATCAGTCCACTTTAGGACATCTTGATTTTGGAACTGTGTCCATGATCATTGTAGGCACAACATCTTTATCTCTTAGTTATCTTTCACACAGATTTTTTTTTTTTTTTTACAGTTTTGACCTATGTCTTTCTAAAGATTTATAACTGGGCTTAGCACGTGGGAACGTATCCACAAGCCAGCTTGCTTTCTATTTTTTCACCTGACAAACCTTAACAATATCAATTTTGGATCAGCCCTAGAATTATTGCACATTTGAACCTGTAACTCAACAAAATGGTGCAAGGTAGAAGTGGCTTGCAACTAGGCACAGATACTCTCAGAGGGAGCATTTAGATGGCAAAAGGTCTCTATATATTTACAGCGAGCATAAATCTGGGGAGTTAAAGAGGATGTCAACAGTCACCTTTCCCACAAAACATCTCCTGAGCTTCCCACCCCAGGCAGATAGCTGCCCACAGTGTCTCACAGTAAGGTTGGAAGTTCTGTAGGAGAGGAGTGAGGAAGAAGAGAGAGGAAGAGCAGTGTGTGCTCCCTGTGGAACTCCAGGCAAGTTAAAGGAGCTATTTTTATTGTGAGGAGTCCTTTGATTCTCACTGTCCAGGCTTGATTTTTGCATTTTGCACGTGGAAAAGAAAAGAAAAAGAAAAAAAAAAAAAAAAAAAGGAAGATTTTACAGTAATATCTTTCCTATTTATATAGCACAATAGAAATTCATGTGCTATCTGTGCTCTTTTTTTAGCAATGTCAGAAAAAAGTAAGTACTGAGGCAATGAAGGCACACCTACTAAAATGGGAAGAGATTTCAGTCACATTGCTTAAAGACATAGCTCTTTTTTTTTGTTTGTTTGGGCTGTATTTTGTAACGTTTATTTTATTTGAAAAACTGGGAAACACTTTGTGATGAAGCAACGGTTTTCATTTTTTGTTTGGAAGCTGAGAACAAACCTGATTTCTTCCTATACTGTGAGACACTGTAGCAAATACACTTAAAAAACATTTTGTACTCAGATATGGAAATTCACATAAATAGATGTAAATAAAGAATTGCCTGTTAAGGGTTTTGGATTTTTTTTGGGATGGATGTGATATAAACACCCCTTTGCTATTGCTTGCATAGCTCACTGCAGAAATAACACAGCAGCATGTTATGGCTGGAACTCTCAAAATGGTCCTCTTGTGATTTCATTCCTGGTCCCACAGTCACAATTTCAGAATTAGTTGTAAACCTGCTGCAGGAACTGCCATTTATGCTGCAGATAGACAAGAAAAGAAGTGTTAACTCCAGGCTTAATCCCTCCTGTTTTATGCACAACTTGCAAGGAACTGGAACACAGTCGTGCTGTGGGCTATGGGCCCTCTGCAGAGCCCCACACTCCTGCAGCCAGCCCCAACATGCATTTTAGATGAGCAGGTATTTGTTCTGCTGTGGTCTTCCCTCACCTGGTCTCCTGCCCAGGGAACCAGAATGATGTAGTGCTCTCCTTGCCTGTGCTAGAAGACACAAAAACATAGAGAACGCTTCTTAATGGGTTTAAAAGCTTTCCACCCTACCAGGAAAGGGAATATTCACTGAGAAAAAGAGGTACTTCTGCTTTGAAATGTTAGGGCATTTGGGTTCCCATTCAGATTCACCTTTTTTGCTGCAAAAAAAGGTTCTTTGTGGAAAAAGGGAGAAATCTCCATAATCAACACCTTCAGAGGTCCCCAAATCAGCAGTATTTCATCTCTTGTCAAGGAGACTTGGCTGGTGTGCAAAATGTGAAGGGAAAGGTGAGGACTGGAACTCTTTGCCAGAGCATATGCCTGTGTCAAAGAAAATTCCAGCTCTATAAACCCCAGCCATAAACCTCAAGGTCAGAGGAGGAGGAAAAGGGTGTAAAACAAAGTACATATTAACTCTTAATCTGGCTGGAGGCCATTAAAAAAAGGCTCCTTTGAGATGAAGCAAAGGAGTGTGTCTCAAGGGATCAGTGGAGAAGTGTTGGTGTCAGACACAAGGAGGCTGGTGATTTGCAGAGAGATTTCCCTTTTCCCAGGCATCCTGAGAGCATCATAAAGCTAATCCCAAGTGATCAGCCTTAAAAGCTTTTATATGATGTTACACTTTGCAAGGTAACTTGCAAGGAGGGACACTGCTAAGTGTGCCAGGAACTCAGGGCGCTGTGTGGCCTGTTGTGGCTTACAGGAGACCTGTGGGTTAAACACTTTGTGTGCCAGTGGCTAAAACATATACATGGGCAGGGCTGTTCCTTCCCTTGCCTCCTGTAACTTGGTTTCATAGTAGTACCCTATACTACCTTAACATTTTACCCACTTGCTTGAAAATGTGTTGACAACGCAACATTTCTCATTTCTCCCTGCCTGAAAAATGTGGTTAGCCATGTTTCTTTTCTGTCTGGCACAGAGGTTGGTGAGGTTTGGTGTGGGGGTTTGTGAGGTTATATTCGCTGAAGTTTCGAGAACGTTTGGCAGAAAAGATTTGGAGATATCAGAGATATTAATATACCTGATGCATTCTTCAGTGTGTGCAGTGACCCACGCTGGCCCAGCTCAGGTCTGAGCTGATGCTTCTGAGCATACGAAAGCCCCAGTGGTCTATGCGTGGCCTTCATTCTTCCAAGGAAGGATCACTTTTCTGATCTTCTGTGGCATATCACAGTAGATAGTGGAAATGCTGGGATTTAAACCCCCAACCCTGAATGATGCTTGACGTATTGAGGATATCCACAACCAGGCAAGAAAGACCTTCCTGATTGCCTTTCACCCAAGGTCTGGCCAGCCTTGGGTGGGAACCAGTTCAGAGATCACTACTACATGCCCCTGCCTTTTGCATTTACATCAGGAGTCCTGCCTGCAAGTTAACAGCAT
>NW_008588593.1:0-284 GCF_000691845.1 Merops nubicus
CCATCATCCCCATCATCCCCACCACCCTCATCATCCTCTTCATCCCCTTCATCTCCACCACCCTCTTCATCCCCCTCATCCCCTTCATCCCCATCACCCTCATAGCCCCCTTCATCCTCATCATCCTCACTGTCCCCATCACCCCCATTGCCCTCATCATCCTCATCCCTCTCAACACCCTTGTCACCCTCTCAATCCCTTCATCCTCATCACCCTCATCACCCTCATTGCCCTTGTTGCCCCAATCAATCCCTTCCTCCCCATCATCCTCATCACCCCCATCA
>NW_008588594.1:0-30811 GCF_000691845.1 Merops nubicus
ACTTGCTGAAGGTACATTCTGTACCCTTATCCAAGTCGTTGATGCATACATATTATACACCTCTGTCATGAAGAGATCTCTCCTCAAGAGAGAAACTAATTGTTCCCTGAATGCTATATTCTGCAAACAATGCCTTTCATTCTCACCTGTGTTTCCTTTGAGTCAAAGGATAAGTCTACTGAAAAGCTCCATCACTACTAGAAAAGCATTCTGAGAAGTTTGTTCTTCAAGATATTGATGTCAATTGAATTTGCATAGGAAATATTTCAGACTCCTTCTATGAACCCATTCAGCAGTCTGCAGACAAATTCCATATCTTCAATTGCTTTTATGTTGCAGAGGACTACCTCTCATAATTTCTGACAAATCAAGGTAGTGTTCTCAAAATCTGATGCCATTTTAACTACTAATCATAGATCATTCAGGGACTTTTGAAAGCAGTATGCTACATACCTTTTCTCCATGACTATTTAACTCATCTAAGAAAATGTGATGATTTACATCACGTTGTAATGCTAAAGGAACTGGAAGAAAGTATCATTCATATCTCCACTCTAACTTCAACTGGATTCTTTCAGAACTGTCATTACAATAATCTGCTATCACTGATGAAACCCTGTTAACTCAGTATAAATATACACCCATCTGTACAGGAAGCTTTTTAAAGCATGAGAGCTTAGGCAATTCTTTGAACATGGGGATATTATGTAGAAGAATGGGTAAAGATTTATGTATCTTTCACAAAATAATTTGTTTCAAGTGTGGATTAAGGAAATGTATTTCACCATTCACCCCAAAACGTATTGATCACTCATTTGATTAAAACAAATCAAAACGATTTCCTAGATTTTGGATATTGTATAGCCTTCTTTTAGAAAGCAGGGAGATAAAGTGCATCCTTAAGGGCACAATTATTTGGCAGTTCATATTGCAATAACATAAATTTAAGACTGTTGGCCAATTGCCTGTGGGTATTAATTTTTTATACTGTTCATATAATTGTCAGTTGCTAGAAACATATTGAAAATGTTTCTTTTCTAATTGTAGTCTCCAATAGAAAAAAATAAGATAAGTGGGTCTTAGCTGATGTGCTGTTACCTATACGATCTGTATAGGGAACCGCAATCAGTGAGACCAGAACACTTTTACACAAAACATGTTAGTAGCTTACTTTCTTCTTTATTTCATTTATTAATGTTGCAGGTGTCAAAATGTCTTCCTGAATTTATAATATTCAGGTTCAGATACAGTGTACCAGAAATTTTGCCACTAGTGTGGCATTCATATATTCCCAACACAGAATTCCTGCATGAGCCAGACACTGAGAGAGTAAGAAAAATTGCATCAAAATTGGATTTCCATCTAAACAATTATTTTCTCACTAGAAGTGTCTGACTTCATAATGAGAAAAAGGGGGCATAAAAATTTTTTTTAGACAGAATTATATTTTTACTGTATACTGGGTGAAAGTATATTCCTTGTACATCAGAAATGTAAGCAGCCTTTAGCTGAAAAGAAGGTTAACTATGCAAAGATTCCTTGTTCACAGTAATCCTGTGAGTTATTTTTGCACAGGCGATTTTAAAAAAATCTTTTCAGGTTGGTGAAGTGAGCCAGATAAAAAACCATAAAACACCTTCACAACTAACTCTGGAATAAGTACAATTATAGTACAGATACTGATCCAGGTGATGGACTGGAGCAGAATATTTGGCCCCTTAATAGTCCCCTGGAACATTTTCACATTCTCCCTTGTTATGCTCCTTTCATATTGTATCTTCTTGCTGTTGTTTTATGTGGAAGAAACAACTCTCTCCTTAACCGTTTACGAGTACAAATGAAATATGAAGAAATTTGCCTTTGGACCCTCTTCTCATATCACTGAACCTCTTTGATTTCTGTACGTTTTTAATCCTGCAGAGTTTCTTTTTCCCTTAAGGAGACTGCAAAACAATTATGTATATATACACACATATGTATATGGTGGCATCTTAAAGCATGCAGACCATGGTTGTTATTAGCAGAAAATTCCACCCTTAAATTACTACTAATAAGAATTACTTAAAAAAAAAAAAAAAGTTTCAATTTAGAGTTTTAGTTTTGAGGTATGGAGAAATCAAAGGCTTTTCTGAACTTTCCATGGTTCTGTGCTAGCTTGGAGATCCACTAGCATCAAGTACAGTAGATAGATTGTACAGTCAATATCTAATCTACATTCACTGCAACAGAAGTGCTTCAATTTATTAGTTTGAGATCAGAGGAATTACTCTGAAGTTGTCTTAATTTCAATTTGCTGTCTGCTTTGCTCACTGCTCCTCACATCACAGATGAACAAAGAATGTATTGAAGTCAATTCCGCTACATTTTTTTTTTAATGCTTATATTGATCAACTCTTGTCCAAAAGCTCCAAACTCAAAAGCCCAAATGAGAGTATTTCTCAAACAGGTAACTTTTTAGGTATGGCAATGTATAATGACTGTAGCAAGCCAGGATGAAGCTCATGGACAATGATTTAGAGAAATATTTCCTTTATTTCTGATATTATCAAAAGGGTTGAAACCATATTACTCTTTCTAGACAAATATAAATGTTAATTGCTAGCCTAAAAGTACCTGGGAAAAGGGGAGACTAAAAAATTAAGAACTCTGGAGAAATATATTTATGTTAGGTTTCAGTGTAAGTTAAAACTTTAAGCTATGTAAGCATAATCTGGAAGATTATGTCTATTGTACGTTTTAGAATTATCATTACCACAATATAGAATTCTCTCTCACACACAGTATATGTGTACCGTAGGCCATGTATGGAAGGGAAGCTGGCCTTGCTTACAGTCATCTTTACACATAGTGAACAACCACTCCTCACACCATTCCCTTCTGCTGCTGACTGACTGGTACTCTAGAAATAGAGTTTTCATTGCAAAATTGAATTGTTGTTGCAGTCCTTGACTCAGAAATCCTTGGAAATATGAATGGAAAGTAAACTCAGTACCTGGGTATCCTGAAGAAGGCTCAGAACAACCACTCTAAACAGGGAAAATTGCCTCATATATCTCATGAGAAATTAAACATCAATGTTAGCTCTTTCAGGAGCATCTAACAAGAGTTCCACAGGTTGGTGTATTTGCTATGCCAGGTCAGAAGCACTGACTCTTTCTTTTTCCTCATCGAAACACGGAACTGAGATGATATAGGAAAAAAATCATAACACAGAATCACAGAATGTTAGGGGTTGGAAGGGACCTCAAAGATCATCTGGTCCAGCCCCCCTGCTAGAGCAGGACCACCTACAGTAGATGGCACAGGAACGTATCCAGGTGGGTTTTGAATGTCTCCAAAGAAGGAGACTCCACAACATCCCTGGGCAGCCTGTTCCAGAGCTCTGTCATCCTCAGGAAACCCTGAGGAAAATGTGAAGCATAGTAAATGCAAAACATTTCAAAAGGTCTTGCCCTCTGTCTGGTAAAATCTGCACTAAAATATTTGGATTTAAACACTACATCTGTATAGAGTTAGCTATGCATGGAATAGCTAGCACTGATATGCTAAACCCCTGATGGATACAAGCAGGCAACAGAACAGAGGGGTTGATGGTTTGCTTTATGCCAGATAGCAAGATGATGCTAAGTCCTCCTGCAAAAACAGTTATGTCTGACAGATCTTCCTCTCTGTCAGGGATCACGGCTGACAGAGACACAGCTGGAGAGCTTCTGATATGATGGTGAGTCCTCTGCAGCTCTAAAACACCTCATTCCCACACCAGGAGTAGAACAGCCTCATAAAACCCCTATCTCAGTAGATATCTCCATGAACTCATGCAAGATGTGACATTTCTGGTCTTCAGAATGTTTATTTTTGCAAATCCTGATTGAATGGAGACACACTTGCCACCTGACCATGGAACATGGGAAGTGGGAATGAAAATTAAAAAAAAAAAAACAGGGGCAGCTCCTTGGATTTCAGGATGGGATTGGAAGGATACTCCATGAAAGAAGGGGGAAAGTGAAAAAAGGAGCTACTTTGTTGTATCTTGTGGCATGTGCCTGATACATTATGAATCTGTTGTCTTCTCCCTCTGTCCTCATTCCAGCACTTCCACTATAAGCCTCATGAAAGGTTACACATACCATAGTTAGGTCCTCAGATGATATCTGTCTCTTTTTGCTGACTTATGTATTTTAAACATCTTCCACACTGATTCAACTTTTCCCACTGTTTTTTCCTGAGTTGTGTAAGAAAATTCCATTGGCTTCTGTGGAGTTATTC
The DNA here is from genome assembly GCF_000691845.1 of Merops nubicus. Lineage (NCBI taxonomy): Eukaryota > Metazoa > Chordata > Aves > Coraciiformes > Meropidae > Merops > Merops nubicus. The sequence continues at coordinate 4,267 of NW_008588594.1, forward strand.
TAACTTACATGAGATAAGAATCTGACCAATAACACCCACATTAGTATAAAACCTGAAATTTCTCTCTTTAAGGTTAATTTGAGTAGTTATCAGATAAATGCCTGTCTTTTAATACTAATGTGGACAACAGAGAAATGTCAGTGTGTTAACGGTCTAACCAGTACCATTTCTTCAGACCAGTTATCTACTCTTTCAGATACTTTCATTTGCCATCAATGTTTAGATTGTGGTAAGTATTAATGACAATATACAATTTTAACTCACTGTTAATTTTGTTGACTTGGAGGTAGAAGTTTTCAAGGTTCTCACTGACGGTTGGAATGCTCTTCAGCTGATTGAAGGAGAGATCCAACTCCACCAATGATGTGATATTGAAGACATTGCCTGGTATTCCAGAATCTGTTAATTTGTTGTGGGATAAACGCAAATATTGCAGGGCTTTAAAACCTTGGAAGTACTCATCAGGAACATTGGAGATCTGGTTGTTATCAAAATACAGCATGAGTAAAGAGTGAGGCAGTCCTGTTGGTAGCTTTGTAAGTTGATTGAAGCTTAAGTCAAGATACAAAAGTGAATTCAGGCCTTTAAAAGCCCCAGAAATAGAATCTGCTTTCAGTTGGTTGTTCTGGAGGTGAATGACAGTCAAATTCACCAGCCCCTCAAGTGCACCGGGATTGACTTTTGTGATCTTGTTGTGACTTAACTGGAGGTCATCCAGAGTTTTGGGGAGTGGTCCAACAGCTTCAGTCAAATTGTTGTAGTTGATGTGAAGTTTCTTCAGATGCTTTAGTTTAGAGAAGACTCTTCCCTTAATTTTTGAATTTTCCAAGTGATTGTGATCCAAGATCAGCCACTGTAGGTCTGTTACATTATCAAATGTACCCTCTTCAATGCCCTCAATCATATTGTTTCGAAGATAAAGGTATTTTATTCCACTTGGTACAATTGGGATGGTTTTCAATTTAAGATTGTCACAATACATGGCAGTAGGGTAGCTTAAAGGACAATTACATTCTGGGGCACAGACTGCAGAGGATGGCCCAAAAGGATCATAACCATAATCATCTGCAGGACCATAGTCATACATACAAAAAATACCACTAATCAATAATAGAAAGACAGGTAGGGAGTTTAAAGTCATCTTTGTAACACGTCTTGTCCCTGTATGGTGAAACAGAATAAAAAGAGTATTAAAGCTTATTTTTTGTCTCTTTCAGCAATATTTGAAAATTTAGCACATGAAGATTATAAATAGAAAGTAATTCATTTAGGCTTCTTGATTAAAGCTATTAATAAAGAAAAAAAATGAATTTGTTAGTATTTCATTGTTAATACTATAAACATACACTACCTGTCTTGTTAAAATCTGCCTTTGTAATGCAAAAATTCAGGCCTTTCTGCTGTTTTAAGTAAAACATTCTTTATATCTTCCTGCATACATTCATTAAGTCACAAGTAGGATGATAAAGTCCAAAGTTTAAATTTGGCACAGGGGTTTTCAGTTTTTGCATGTTCAGAGGTGGTTTTGTCATTTAAATTCTATAAAGCGTTCCTAATATAATTAATTGTGTCATATCTAAATAATGTGGCAATTTGACTTAAGTCTGAAAAAGCCAGAAAACTGAGGGCAGTGTGTTGATAAGATGCCTGTAGTTTGGAATATCATCTTCTCATTAATCATGTCCAGCAAAGTATAGTCCACTAAGTTACATGTTCACCTAAAGAACAAACTAATAGAAACATATAGAATGTTCTTCTGGACTTGTCAAACAACCTGCACTGCATATCCATGCATGAGCATATCTAATGTGGATCTACAGGGGATCTGAAATTACAGAATTCCAGACCGTGCAAACGTCCTTGCAAATTCTATATATAACAATAAATGTGTGGTAACATTGTATAACCATTCTACATCAATGGAACAATAAAGCACTAGCTTCATATGGTTGGTCTTCTAGTTCATATACAGCAAAAGGACATACAGTGTGCTTAGGGATGTTTTGGTGTGAGTGGTCTCACCTTAACTTTTAAGGGCATACTTTTCTCACCAGATACTCCATAAGATGCCAATCTGTGCATATTAGTACCTTACTTTTATTGGTTACTACCTGGATAAATATCATGATGGAAAAGTGGGTCTAGCACCACTGAAGTTGCTGAGCTTTGATTTTCACCAGCAAAAGACACTGCTTGATGTACTCAGCTACTGTTCAGAGAGTGAGAGGATTAAGAAAATCCTTAGAAATGTCTTGTTCTTAAGTAATTTCAGAAAGTATGTGAAGCGTGTAAGCAGACCACCAGACATTGATCTCAGAACTGGGCAATTTTCCAGCAGAGTAATTTAGTCCTCCTATTGGCATTGCTTAATATTACACAGAGTACATAGTGTTAAAATTCAGGGCCATAGCTAGAAAGTCTTCCTTAATTACAAATTTCTTCGCTCTTATTAGCTTGATAAAAGTCACATCCCATTCTAGTCAGCTAATATTTTTAACTAAAACACCTCTAGGAACGGCTTATGAAATCATGAATTACAGCATGAAGATTTTTAAAAAAAATATTCTCGTGTTGTCTGTAGTCCATCACTCACAAAGTCCTTCTGCTTCAGTCCTCCCTTGAATAAGGAAGACAGTTGCATATCTTTTCCATGGTGTTGGTCCCATCACATTTACTCAATTACAAACCATAGGACAGAGCAATTGTTAAAATGAGTTATCAGCATAATTTCATCTGTTGTTCATTAGTGCATGAGAACATGAAAACTCAACCTTCCGTCCCCTGCTGGTGTAAGTAAGTACAGCTACGCTAAAGCCAAAGGTACTACAGTGACACAATTCAGGTCAAAATCTGGTTCTTTTAAGGTGCTAAACTTTAAGCAGGAGAGACTGACTGCTTCTGTATTCAATGTATAAGACAGAGTGTAATGAACTTCTTGGACTACACCCTTTGGCCTTACAGTCACATTTTTATGTATCTACATCATTTTATAGCCTTACTGATAAAGTAACATAAGCATTTTGAGTTCGAATCCTATTGTTCTTCTGGCTTTAAATTATATTTGTAATGCTAAATTTTATTATTGCTAATAGGGTGACAGTTCTTTTAAATGGTATACAATGTTTAACTGCTCTGCAAAGCCCTGCAAATAATGTAAAATGTTAGATAGCAAGAATTTTGAATTATTTTATCAACAACATTTTCAAATGTAGGTGATAATTATGTAGTGGAAGGGTATATGAGCATGTACGTGACATAAAATGGCACAGTAAAGTACATGAGTAGTGTAGTTAACTTGATTTATTCATGGATTTCTCATTCATGTATCTAAATGTTTCTCTGTCAAAAGTGTAAAAATAGATCATGTACGTATGCTTGTTTGTTGCACTGAACTATATGAACCAAAAAGATAAAATCAGAATGCATTCTTAGACATTTATCAAATAACATAAGCATGCTTGAACTAATTTCCTGTGTTTGTTGTAACCAGTTATGTTGTAAAATATCTGCAAATATTTGTGAAGTTGCACAGGCAACTTGCCAAAACATACTAAATGACAAGTCCATGATTTTGGAAAAATGCTTACTATGGTAAACAGACTATTCAAACTATTTTGTAGTTAGTCTTTATTACCTTAGTTCTCAGGCTGTTGTGAAACAAAATGTATGTAAGCTTATCATTCAATAAACATTAAACTAAATACACCTTAATTCTGCAGCATAACATCTTAACACAGTTTGAAAAAGATTTATTTTTTTTAGGTTTTAATATTTAGTATATTTTAAACATGCTTTAAAATTAACTACAAATTGCATAATACCTATAATTACCCTCTCATTTACTTGGTTAATTATTTAAATATCAAGTTACCTTGTCTTTTTTGCAAAATGATTTAACAAATGGAGTCTGTGGAGCTCTTACTAATAGATTATGAATGAATAAGCAAGCAGTGAATAGTCTTACAAATTTCTTTGTACTGTACATCAACTTTTTTTTTTTTTTTAAGTAGGAAAAAATTCTGTAAAAAAGTGCAACACTGATGCACAAAATATATGAAGTTGTTTTAAGGAAACTGAGAAGGTGAATCCACTAAGCAACTGTTGATTTGTGTTCAGTTTACAAATTGGCAAACTTATCTTGACATGTTTTCATGTTCCCATTACAGCTACATTTAAATAGCTGAGCATTAGAGTTAAAACATGCAGCAGCACTTACCTTACTGCCTTGTAGCTGCTTTCCTTAATTCCCAGAGCAGATGCGATAAGGGACTGTATCAACCAATATATGCTGTAAACAGTGTCAGGAGGCAAAAGTCTGCCAGATCCTCTGTGTTACAAGAGAAAAAAAAAAAAAAAAAAAGCCCTAGTCACGCTGTACTCTGAAGCTGCTATGTCATCATGGTAATCTTGTGGTGTGGCATGTATAAAAAAGCAGCTCTCTAATGAAGTGCAGGTGGATACCACATTTTGTACAAGGACAACCCAGCTGTTATTCCTGTGGGATGAGAGAATGATCAGTCTTTCACAAACCTGAGAAAGTTGAGACCACTAGCCACAGCCTTATACCAGGAACTTTTGTATTTTAGAGGGAAAACTTTAGATTGTAAAAGAAATTACAAACAGACTTCTGTTTTCCAACTTATTTTATACTGCTAGACATGAGCTAACAAATAGCACTCAGACCTCAATGTTACAGTGCTTCTTCAGCCAAGTGACTCATTCATTTTTCTGCCTTTTTCCTTAACTATCTTGTGTCCACAGTAAAATATCCTTAAAAAAAGTTTTAGTTTAAGGATCAGAATGAAAGATGCAAGATTATCACTGAATTGTTATCTTTCCCGCAACATTAAAAATTGAGTTCAAAGATTCTTCAGCAATGCTTTGGAACTTATTTGCTCTGGAGGTTTTCTTTGGTGATTGAAGGTATGTTTGTCTAACAAAAACACATCCCAGGAACAGTTTTTCAGTGGGTACTGTAAACTTTCTTTATACATTTGTTCATTTTTTCACTTACAGCTTTCTCTTGCTTTTCAGAATCTGGAACTACTCAGCTTTACGTTGTCTGTTTCTTATTCCATGGATGTAGTTCAAGAATGCATCTTAAGGCTTGGATGCGATGTTATTTTCACCAGGCAATGCCAAAAAATAATGCACTAAGACAGTAACTCCTTAAAGTGGGTCTAAATATTTCCATAAAAACCTTTCTTTATCTCTCTATATGGTGGATGTCTTCCCTTTTTATGGGACACAAGCTCTTACTTATAAAGTTGGATGGGGACAAATGTGAAATGTGCATCTAGAAAGTATGCATAAGCTATTTTATAGTGTCTTGTATGTTTAATTGTATTTCACTGTAATTGTTATTGGTACAGATCCACTTTTCTTGTCTGCAATCAACTGCCTTGGTTTATGGAAAGTCATGGTACAAGATGTGGCTGGGCAACCTAGCAGCTTCCTAAGAAGAGAAGCCTGGATGTGGCCTTCCCCAATATCTGCTGCTGATGCATCTGGGCCTCCATGTCAGTGCAGGTTACTGGAAGCAGGGGAAGGCTTGGCAGAATTCAGTGCCCTTTGCCAAGAACAAGAAAGATGCTACACAATTACAGACCTCTGTGCTTCTGCAACAATACAATTAGCAAAGAAATTCTTTCAAAACAAAGTGCCAAGTGCTAAAGCCACCCACAGGGAGTGAATATCACTCTTTGATGTTCTGCAATCATGTCTGGCCCCTGGCATGGGAGAACCATTTACACTTTAGCAATTGTGCTGATGAGAGACCATAACTACATTACTATTTGAATGATGCAAACAACTGAAAGTGAAGCAGTGGAATTATGATAGTGAATTAAGCTAAATAGGTGCAGAAGTGTGCATGGTATCAGAACTAGAAATGGAGAAGTGGACAAAGCTGTTGTTGTTCTGCCTGTGAGCAAACGGGGACCAGATGGAGTTTCTCATGCACAGTATGATACTTATCTGAACATTACTTCATTGGTCTCAGCTCACCAAGGAAAACCTAAGCTGTAGCTTTGACTGCAAACGGAGCAACAAGAAGGAGAAATCAACAAAAGATCCATTGGAATAAAGAAAAGATTTTTAATAGATTTGCCCTGTGGAATCAGGAGCTGCAAGCTGAGCAATGAAGCATAATGTTTGTAAGGAGAATTTAAAAATTCTTGGGCAAGGGGCTGGTTGTGTTCTCTGTGATTAAAGATTTTTTTAAAGGACAAGTTCAGTATTATAACAGATTTATACACAGTTTGATCTTTCAATAAAAGATGTAGTTTTACATTCGCACCACAAAGAATCGTACACTGTCTGCAAATACAGGATAGTGCAGGCTTAATCTTTTGGGCACAGTTATATTTATGTACCAGTTGATTATTACATTGGTTTCTGTAGGTCCTGTACATATCTTTTTTCTCATTCTACTAACAGAAGTACAAAGTCTGCATATCTTTATAACTTGTAGAAAAACACTTATTAGGAAACATGATGATATTTTGCAATTAACATAGGGTAAAAGCTGAGATGTTTTCATTCATTTAGTTCCTGTCTTGATGACTGTTTTAAATTACAGAGTCACAGAATCACAGAATGTTAGGGGTTGGAAGGGACCTCCAGAGATCAGCAAGTCTAACCCCCCTGCCAGAGCAGGACCATCTAGTCTAGGGCAGGTCACACAGGAACACATCCAGACAGGTCTTAAAAGTCTCCAAGGCAGGAGACTCCACAGCCTCCCTGGGGAGCCTGTTCCAGTGCTCTGGAACCCTTACAGTAATGAAGTTCTTCCTCATGTTGAGGTGGAACTTCTTGTGCTCCAGCTTGTGACCATTACCCCGTGTCCTATCAAAGGGCATAAGTGAGAAGAGGTTGCACTTTCCTTCCTGACACCCAGCCTGCATATATTTATACACATTAATTAGATCCCCCCTAAGTCTTCTCTTCTCCAGACTAAAAAGCCCCAGGTCTCTCAGCCTCTAAATTAGCTACATAAATTGCAGTCAAGATGCAGAATCACATGCCTTCCAAGGCGAACATATAAACCAATGGGTCTTCCCTTTAATAAGATTTTTAACCATCTCTCCACTCTGATATTTAATACTGTTCCTTCAGCATCATATTGTATGCTTTCCTTGTGCTATTATTGTGACTGATTATGCACTCACCTCATAAACCTGTTTGAGAGAGTAGGAATGGACTAAAGCCCAGCAAATGGGGGTATGACTTCTGCAGCAAAGAGTAGGAAAATGGGTGAGTGATTTCTTCTTTCTGGCTCCATTTTGTGTTTTGGGGATGTTGGGGTATTTTTCTGTAGCTCTCAGAAGTCATTAAACAGCATGTGAACATAGCCTTGCTAATTTCCAAGGACTACACAAAATAATAAATTCACCTAAGACATCTAAGTGCAAGACTGGTCACGAATATGCTTTGTACATGATAATGTCAGGACATATTGTTATTTCACCGTTACAGCAACTATGCTCGTAAGTAAGCCATCCCAATTTGTTTTCCTCAAAATTAATTTTCTTCTTATTCCCTATTTATTTATTTTTTCTTTGATAGGAAATGCAACCAAAACCTGTTCTCATCTAGTTTCCTTTGGCTTCTGATACATGAACAGAAATATTCCTTTTATTTGATTCCAAGCCCCTTTCTGTTAATTCATATTTTCATGGCTGGAGATGGTCACGAATTTTGGTAGGTTCTAGTGAAAGAATCTGAAAGCAGAGCCCATTGCAAGTATATCACTTTATAGTGGGTGATATCTAGCCATCAAATATTGTCAGGTTACAGTGTTGCTATTTTACCTCTTCACACATCAGTAATATCCTTTCTGCAGTGTCTCTTCTTAAAGCTGTCTTTTTTATAACTTCTATACACTTCTGCATAAATGGAAACTTCTACTAATCTGTTTGGTTTTAATCCACATTTAAAAAAAAAAAAAACAAAACAAAAAAACCCACAAAAAACCTCAAGTCACTAAAACCTAATAGACATTATCTAAAACAACTCTTAGTCCTGTGAACAGATCTGGTATGCAGATGTTTACCCTAAGAACCAAGAGATTTGGCTGCCCAAAATCAAAAGTAGGATACCTGGCCCATAGGAGCATACAGCCCCTGAAAAAGTGTTTGTGGAACGTTTCACATTGCGACATAAAACGAGTACTGAGTTTTTACATTGATCACTCATAGTTTAAATTAAATAATACTGTCAAGATGAAATGAAGGCTAGTTCATTTTAATTGACTACCTGTGGCAGAAGGTAAAGAAATCACCATTAAGGGCAAAGGCTATTCCATGAGCATCACACAGCAAGCCACTTAATTATAGGGAGGTATAATGTTCATACATGATGTTTTCCACATCTCTAGATGGTGAATATATAGCCTGTTAGCCTCTATATAGTGAATTAAAAAATATGATATTGACTCAAATCTCCAGTAATAATTATTTAAATGTTTTTGTGAAGTCCTGCAGCATTTTGAAAATATTACTTAAGGCTGACTCATATAAAATGAGTTCCACTACAAACAATTCAGTTCCAGATTCTGCAGGCTTATTATTTTTTTCATCTAAAAACTTCCATTCCTCCAAACTGACATTTTATTTGTTGAGACTCCACACTGCACTTACATGCTAAACGGAAAGTGTTAGAGCACATACTATAAGCATTACAAAATTGTGGTGATCCAAATCCTTTTCTTCCTTTCTCCTAAAAAGGAAATAACAGCTTTGGAAATTTACAAAAATGGTAATAGCGGTATAACCTATTAACAAACCGCAACAGATATTTTAGAGGAGCATGAATCTTTTTTTTTTTTTGTCATCATGAAAAATTACTCAATGTTTTGTTTCAGACTTGACAGTGTCTATATTCTTGTACTGTTAACCTCCTCTCCATTGCTTTTCAGACTGTTTTTGTACTAGACTTCACTTAATTTGATTCAAATTGTCTATGGCAAAATTCCTTTGAGTTGATTCCAAGCTTGATCAAGTTACTTTTATGATAAGAACTGCACAGGTGAGGGTAAGAGGCTGTTTTTAAAACAAATTCCTATATATACATATATAATGTACTTTGTGTTACAGCATTTCAAATGTGCTGATCTTTGTATAAAGGAAAGTCAGGTAGCCCTGGTACATGAACCAATTCTAATGATTCCTAAGGCAGAAAATGTAAGAGGATCTCAAGGAGCTGTTGAATTTGTTGGAAAGTTGTGGCCACAGGTGAAAATTATAGTAGCAGCTCTGTATTTTGAACAGTACTGATAATTTATAGGAACATAAAGAGACGGACTTTGCAGACTTTGCCAGCTCACTGACTATTATTTGGATATACTAATGTTGTATCAACATAGACCTCCTCTGAAAATCATTTGGTGCTAAACATCATCCTCTAGTCTAAGTATTAGCCATGTCTGCCTCCTTTTAAATGACTACTCTTTGAGATCAGAAGGGGTGTTGCATCATCTTCCATGACCTGCAGTATAACACAAATTATTGAACTTCATCCTGTTACTGCTGTACTGAGTTCAGGAAAACACCTTTACCTACTTATGCTCTGGACAATATATAAACCTGACCTGAAAACAAACAAACAAACAAACAAACAAAAAACTTTTGTAGAAAGCTTGTAGAAAGGATGGCCTGTTCAGTTAGCACAGACCCAGGATGTAACCACTCAGTACATAAGTCTTATTCTGTTTCTCCTTAAAGCAGAAACACCAAAAAACTTTAAGCTTACAACGTCAACAGGGTTACCAGCTGCTACGGGCAGTAGTCTCCAACTCACAAGGTGTATAGTGAGGTCCTGGGGAGTTTGCTAGATAATATCTATTATATCATTAGTTATCTGCTTGTATCTATTCTAACATTAGTTTCCACTTAATTCATTACTAACTGAACACTGTATCAGATTTCTACATTATTTTTCCTGCCATTGATGGCAGGTTAATAGTCTTGAGGTACAGTATCTACCGATTTGTAGTCCACAAACAGTAAAAATACACTGGTGTTCTAGTATTTTCAGGCTCATGAAAATGGGCTGTAAATGAATATGGCTGCCTAAGACATTTAAGTACAAATTATTATGACCACCTAATTTATTTGCCACTAACAAATATTTTTTTTTCCCCTTTAGAAAGAACATGATAGTCCTTGTATGATTGAAGTACATCAGTCTGATGAAAGTATATAATCTACTATCTCCACGTGCAGAGAAATAATGTTTTTTGGGTTTGGTTGTTTGTTTTTGGTTTGGTTTGGTTTTTTGTTTGTTTGTTTGTTTTGTTTTTGATATTTATTTTCTACTTATTGTCTTGTGTCTGTTGTGATTCTATAGCATTATTAGAATTTATTTTCCTCATCATAAACTTCAGCTTTTTCCAGCTATATTCAGTCATGCTATCTGCAGATCTGTTACTGACATCTTTAGTGCAACTCTGTTTTATTTTTGCCTTATTACTAATATATACAGAGACACTATTATATATACTTTGTACTTCCTCATGTCTCCTACTTTCTTTTTTTATTATTCATTTTAACTGCATTCCACTTTTCTACTGAAACAAGCAAGCTTATGTCTAAAATTGGCTTTTACTGGTTGAAAAGTCAGGAGGGAAAAAGATATGTAAGAACAATTTCTTAAACTATTTTTAAGTATAGGTATTCTTATTTTGCTTTTATTTTTTTTTCCTTCCAGACAAGTTTTCTCATCCTTTTCCTGTTTGAGGACATTGAGCTCCTCTGAAATACTGACTGGAAACATCCTTTGGACCATATTAAATTAAATGGTGCTTTGGCAGCCACCAGATTCCAATCCAGTGATTAACTTGTCTTTCTTCACCATAAGGAAGTGCAGAACGGATCTACCTCATGTTGTACGAAATACTTTTTCTCCTAGGAACTGTGCAGTGTTGAGAAACTCTACTAATGCTTTATTATGGGCTGCATGGCACTGTTAACAACATCTCACAAAATACAATTTTGCATTGGAAAAGCTATTTATTTCATAAGATACTCCATCTTATATCTCACTAAGATTACCTCCACTTCTCTGTGAGATGCAGACCAGCTTTTTTATAAATGGTCTCAGACACTGAGTCTCACACTGGTCCTGACAACAAACCCAGGCGACTACATGTGTGCCAGGAGCCCAAGCATTCCTCATGGTCAACAAGGATCTAGTAAACAGATTTATGGAGCCAACGGAGTGATTCAACTCTATAATACATGTACCATAACAGTATTCAGTTACCTAAATGTAGGCATCTAGTATCATCTGAGATGTTCTAAGGTGTCCAGCTCATGAGTACAAGTAATGAGAAAGAGCTTAAAGACTTGTCCTCTTTCCAGTGGCAGCTGATGACAAAGCACAGTACTCCACATTGCCTGATAATCTGCATTTAGGCAATTGCCTGTTGGCAAGGGGCTTCATTCAGCTGGCAATGCAAAGGCATCTACTGCTGTCTTGACATACCCTGGACTGTACAACACAAGTGGGACTGGATGCTACAACTCAGGATCTTGAGGAAACCTGTTCTGCCCTGAAGTAGTGGCAGGAGGCCAGGCATAAGCAATCAGGAATGATGTTAGACATTTATATTTTGATATCTGAATTGTGTCCTTGGAGCGGCAGTCCAGGAGATAGCCAGTTTCCTAAGTGAGGTAATATCCTCACTTTATGGAACCTGTCTGAAGGGTATTTTCGCCAAGAATTTTCACTGTAGACATGTAGCTGAGTATTCAGCACAATATCTGAAGAAAATGTCACAGAAACAAAACCAAACAAAATGACATGTACAAGCCTGGAGACATGATCTATTCCTTCACAGGCATTTTCCATTTTCTTACCATGTCTGAAAAACAAAATAATAAAAAAGCCAGAACAGGGAACTTTTTGAAAGGTCAAATAAAAAGTTAGAAGACAGTCCTCTACTTCCATTAGGTCACCACCTGAGTACTCGCTGAACAGTTTTGTTTTCTTCTAGTCACAGGATCACAGAATGTTAGGGGGTGGAAGGGACCTCCAGAGATAATCAAGTCTAACCCCCCTGCCAGAGCAGGACCATCTAGTCTAGGGCAGGTCACACAGGAACACATCCAGACAGGTCTTAAAAGTCTCCAAGGCAGGAGACTCCACAGCCTCCCTGGGGAGCCTGTTCCAGTGCTCTGGAACCCTTACGGTAATGAAGTTCTTCCTCATGTTGAGGTGGAACTTCTTGTGCTCCAGCTTGTGACCATTACCCCGTGTCCTATCAAAGGGACTAAGTGAGAAGAGGTTGCACTTTCCTTCCTGACACCCAGCCTGCATATATTTATACACATTAATTAGATCCCCCCTAAGTCTTCTCTTCTCCAGACTAAAAAGCCCCAGGTCTCTCAGCCTCTCCTCATGAGGCAGGTGTTCCGTTCCCCAATCATCCTCATAGCCCTTCGCTGGACTCTCTCAAGTAGATCTCTGTCCCTCTTGAAATGGGGGGCCCAGAACTGGACACAATACTCCAGGTGAGATCTCACCAGGGCAGAGTAGAGGGGGAGCAGAACCTCCCTGGTTCTGCTGGACACACTGTTCTTAATGCACCTCAGGATACCACTGGCCTTCCTGGTCAAGCAGTTTTTCAACAAATTTCTTATATAGTTATATAAACTGTAAACATTAGAAAGGACAGAAAGCATTCAACAGATTTTGCATCTCTTAAAGGTTTCATAGGCTTATTTTAAATTGATGCAAGAGTCCATAATGTCTAGTTTGCTATTCATCTAACCCAGAAAGGGAAAAGCTGTACCAACATTTCCCTCATCCTGAGTTGCTAAGGAGAACACACCACTTTCCAAGTATTTTTGTTCACCTCCCATAGATTATAGACCTCTGACTACTTAGCCTGACCTTTTTTTCTTTTCCACTCTATTTTTTAGACTTCAATAAGCACTTAGTAATTCTATTTGGATCATTATGTATCTGTATATTTATATACAGTATGTCTGTTTGCTAAATGGCAAACTGATTTGTACCAAAACCTCAAATGGATATCTATCCCTTTAGCTTTCCAGTAGTCTTTTTTATATTTTCTTCATATTTAAAATTACTTTTGTTTATATAGATACTTTATGCTAAAAAAATAGGTTAGTATTTTCAAAGATGCTGTGCCTTTTTGGAATAGTCATATGAAGCTAACTTAAAGGGGATTTCTTTCCTTCCCTCTTGAATTGCTGGGTTGTAATTTCTTTGGATTATAGGCATGGAAAGTAAAACATTGCCATCAAATGTTGTAAGTCTATCAGATCTGAACTCTATTAGCTGCTCAAAGTTATAAAGAGACAGAGATAAACTTTACCGTGACTGGCTGAAGAAAGCATTAATACTTACTGAGAAAAGAGAAGAGGAAAGCATCCAGATAGCAAGCAAGTAACAGCATTGCCGATATTTGGATAGATCAACGCAAAATATTAATGTCACCAGAATTAAAATTCTTGGATATAAGCAAATGGATGACTTACTTCCCCTTTAGGCGCTACCAACCTTAATAGATCACACAGTACTCCTGGAACTGGCAAGTCATTTGTTATGGTAATGATTTTTATAGTAATAGCTTATTAGACTGGACCATGATTGTCACCTGAACTGAACAATTCCTGGCCTTGGTTTGGGACTTGTCACTCTCAACAGAAAGTTTAAATGAAGCCACCCTCCTTCATGGATTAAGATAACCTTATGGTAGAGATGGGGCAAGTCATACTGGTTGTTCCAGAGCTGGAAAATGGCATGATTTCACTTAATAATACAGATGCAGCTTTAGGCTCTGATATATAACCTGGGCCATCAATAGGAAAATAGACATTCAGGTCCTAAGGTCTGCTGACAATAATTAATACACAAGTTTAATTTTATCACATTATAAATTCTTTTTTTTTTTTTACCATTTTCTCAAAATTTATGTGTTTTCATGTATTTGTGTGAATGTGGCATACTTGTTTTACACTGAAGATTTAAAGAAGATACAGATTATTTTTAATTTTCAAAAGGGAAACAAGGATATTCCAGAAATAAGATCGGATTCCAAGCTTTAGCAGAGTAATAATTTTTAAGTGGAAAAGCTGGAGTCGCATAGAACTGCTGACACAAACTTAGCTATATGGTGAGCAACACTCTAATTTAGGTCATATTCCTATCCCATAGATAACTTTGATAACATGACTTGCTAGTTGTGGCAAAGCAAAATCCATTGCGAAATCCTATTCCAATCTCATGAAAGCAGAAAAAGACCTTGTTTCCAGAATCGAGCATCACACATTTGTACTAACTTTGCTCACGAACAGAAGAATTTTACACTGTGTTTTAGTAGTTAAATCTTTGCACCCCCTTTTCTGGGAATTAGTAAGAAGGTTTCCTGAGGCGTGCAAAGGTAGATGGATGAGCAAGGCTGGTTCTGAGCACATTTGTGAGCCTACATCCTCATGTCCCCTGTGTCCAGACCCCTCAGATATTTGTCTCAGATTGGTGAATTTTCTTGAGAACCCTCATAAGGGTCATTTTTTCAAACAAGTGGGGAATAGATGTGCAGGTGACAGCCCATGATATTTTGACTCAAAACATGATGAAGGCAAGAAGGTATTTTCTTTACTGATGAGCATAATATACTTCTCCTGGAAGCCACCGCTAATGACTTGTCACATATTCACATGTCAAAACATTTCCAGAAATGCGTGTCCCAAGGTCTTGGAAAACAATGTTTGAGATCCTAAATCATTCATGTTGGAAATTCTGCTCCATGCTCCTGGACCTCTCAGCCTAGTAAAGGTCATCTTGTCTGTGTCTGAACTGCCTGTTAAGCTTGGAATCAAGAGTGTCCTCAGAGATCTCATTTATTTCCTATATTACACGCTTGCAAACAAGGCCATTCGAGTAAGTGACTGGGGACTTCTGCAATCTCTACAGTGACAACACACTACATTCTTGGCCCTGAGCACACCAGCAGGCTCTGATTGCTCTGAAAAACCCCATCCGCATTCTCCAGCCATGGTGTCTGGACCCATTGGCCCAGCAGCTGGATTTAAGCTGAACCCCCAGCCCTAGGTGTGTTGCGGTTATGCTGTGCCTTGTTTTGTACCTGGTGTTGTCTTATTGACTTGATATTAGACCTGCCTCCTCAGTGGATATCTGTCATTAGATGGTTGACCAGCCCTGGTAACAGACTGCAAACCACTGTTCTTCTTCATTAGGTGCTGTTTGACTGCGAACCTTTGACATGTGAAACTCATGAGACTGCTGCCCTTCCTTGTGTAACTGCTGGCTCTCATCTTGCTTCCCTTTGAACAGCTGCCCTCTCTTGCTTAACCCCAACAATAGAATCAGGGAAAGGACAAGGACCTGAGCTTGAATGTAGCTCCCAGGACAATGAATGTTAGATGTCTAGGAAGGTTCTGAAAGAGTATGATCATGGCAGCAAGAGCATCCTGGTATAGTAAGGGCCCTGGTACTGTGTATGGAACCACAGAATATATTGGATTGGAAGGGAACTTTAAAGATTATGTGGTCTACCCCTCCTGCCATGAACAGGGATATTGTTTACTAGAGCAGGTTGCTCAAAGCCCCATCCAACCTGATTGGTCTTGAGCATTTCCAGCGATGGGGCATCCACAACTACTCTTGGAAACCTGTTCCAATGTCTCACCACCCTTAATGTAAATAATGTCTTCTCCAACTTAAATCTACCCTCTCTTGGTTTAAAACAATTACCCCCACCTTCCTGTTACTACAGGCCCTAGTAAAAAGTCTCTGTATCTTTCTTATAAGCCTCTTTTGTATATTGAAAGGGTGCAATAACATCTCCCCAAAGACTTTTCCATGCTGAACAATCCCATCTTCATAGGAGACCTGTTCCTGCTCTCTGAGTATTCTCATGGATCTCCTCCAGACCCACTCTGACTCATCCATGTCTTTCTTTTTCTAGCAACCCCAGAAGTGGATGTATAACTCCAGGTGATGGTCTCAAAGAGAGATGAGTAGAGGGGTAGAATCACCTCCCTTGACCTGCTAGCCACATTTCTCTTGGTGGAACTCAGGATGTGATTTATTTTCTTCATTGCAAGTGTACATTGTCAGCTCACATCCACCAGTATCCTAAAGTGTTTCTCTGCAGGGCTGATCTCAATCCATTCATCTCCTGGTCTGTACTGATACTGGGACTGCCCTTACCTTCATGAGGTTCATGTATGTTCATGTACTACCACACATGTTCTCACACTAGCGCAGAAGCTGTCTATGAGGTAGCCAAGTGGCTATAAAGCTCTTTTATCTCCTCTCTCACCTGAACAATGACAGAAGGTGGAGAGGGGTGGGAAGCATCCTCAGCTTCCTCCTCTGTAGGGCAGAGCTTTGGCAAATGGGACATCATCCCCAATTCCTATTTCTACTGTCTTTTTTTTTTTTTTTTTGCTCTGCAGAATAATCTAAAATCATTGTGCAGTTGTATTTTTCCTTAGTATGAACATTTTCTCACTGCCTAAGATGTATGGAGCACAACAGTCCTGCGGGTCAGAATTCTGACAAGGGAGTTCAAAGGAAATATTACCATTTCACAGTAATTCAGTCCTTCAATAGCAGTAAAGAGCCTAACCACTTAACTTTTTCCATAACAATCCAATTATCTGCATCTTTTGAACAGAAATTCACACAATCTTCTCTATGTCCCTGTATGCACGCAGTGTCTTCTACTATATATCAAAAATGATTGGTGTGTCTTTAGAGAATTTGGTGTTGGAAATGTGCACTGAGGGATAGAAGAGGAAAAAAATATCCCAGAGGTTAATCTTTTTGTTTAATTTTGGTGATAACATGATGAAATATTAAATTATCTGAGGTTTAGGAACTCTCAATTGCTCTCCATTAGCCAGCACTTCCAAGACAGTGTTTTGTTTCGATACTTCATTGCAATATATCCTCTTTCTCACTCTACATTAGAATGATGTGTATGGACAAACCTATGAAGGATTATCCTCAGAAGTGAATAAGCTTTTTGAAGCATTTCAGCTGTTTAGAGTTTCTAATATAAATAAGCAATATTTGGAATGATACTGTCTTTCATGTCAAGATTATTTTATGCATTTCAAAACTCCTTTATTTCTGCACTCTGGAATCTAGTTTATTCTTTATAGTCTTTTGATTCCTGTAAAGATTCAACACCTTGAAATCAAAAGATGAAAGAATTCATCAGCAGAATACTACATTATTAGCTTAATTGGTTCTGCGTTTTCCTGTTGAAAGGGCTTTCTAATATGCATTTAGTAGCAGACACATGGTCCCTATTTTCCATGCTTTTATGTTGAGATTTGAACACTTTCAAAACGTTATTGTGTGGAGAAGCACCAGCCTAATTCATCTCAATCAATGTCTTCATCTGGAAGCAATAATGTAACTTGTTCAAGTCTGAAGTTTGCAAAAATAGTAGGAAAATCCTCAAGGCTCTTTAATTAAAATATAACATATAGTTTAATATACTGGCTGAAAATGTAAGTATGATTTATCAGAAATGTTGTTGAGTCAGTAACAGAAAGAGCTTAAAAACGACCTGGAATTTTGCTTGACTTAATGTTAAATATGAAAATAGAAAGTTTCATAAATTGTAACCATTTATACGGAATAAAGCAGTACTACTCTACTGTCCATTCTGCTGAATGCTAGGAGCAACAATAACTACCAACTAATATTTGTTCATATAAGCAAATATCATGCTGTTTATCATGAGAAATCATAATTTTCAAGTACTTGTATTTATAATTATAAATAGAAAAATAATTATAAATTTATACATTTATAAAAATTATTTTAATTGCATAATTTGCAAGTACTGCAAACCAAAGACAGAACCTGGGACTATTCTTTGAATGAAAATTTGCTGGATGGAGGCAGTTTAGACAATTTTTTTGTTCATTTGTTTGAAACCTGCCATGTGTATTTAAACAGTGGATGGCATCTTCTCTTCAGAATTAAATGTCCATCTGTAGCTTCCAGTTCCTCTGGCTGAAAGCATTGGAACTGTGGAAATTGGAACTATATGGGGAAATGTTTGCAGATACAAGGCCTACAATGTTTGTTATTTTCCAAAAACAACTTCCCTGTGTTGCTTGCTGCAGCTGTACATGTGCATTCAGAAATATGACCGTCACTGCTTCTTATCAGGCTACAGATTTTCTGATTTTGTTATGAGGTCTCTTTATTTCTTCTTTTTTTTTTTTTTTAATATTATGTGCTAATCTAAAAAGATGTGTGTATATATATATGATTAAAACAATACCATTGTTCATAGTTCTGTTCATTCTTTTTCCCACAGATTTAACTCTCAGTTTAAGCAGTAACAGAGCATTAACATTCTTCTAGTCTGCTGACTTAAAACACCCACACAGAGGTAATCTCCAAAGCTTTCAAGCAGCATAATGTACACACTGATCACGAAAACAGCCTGACAAAGCAGTTTTAAAGAAACCACATTTTTGTATATCTCAGAAAGGAAAGCATGGAGTTTAACATGCAGGGTAAGCAGCCCTCTGTATTGCCTGCATCCAGACTGATCCTCATTCACTTGTGGTGGACGCACTAACAGCCCTGAACTTCCACAGCAGGAAGCAGGGCAGCAGACCAGAGGCTGGTTTGTGTCACCTTTAAATGTATCCATTAATAAGTCCAGTTATTTGAGCGTTTGTTCAAATTCAGACACTCAAACAGTTTTCATGCCTTTTCAGGAGATGCACAGATACTTTGCTCTATTGCAGCTGGAATGCTGGAGCAACTGTTAAGGTAATGGGTTTTTTTGCTAAATTTTATCAGCTATTTTTAGTTCCATTATTTCAGTTTGAAGATGATGTACTTAATACTGAAAACCCCACAGCCCAGGTTTTCCCTCCAGTGCTGTGCAAGCTCGTCATTAACGTGACCCTTTCCTTATTTTTATTTTTATTATTTTTATTTTTATTTTTATTGAAGTAATTACTTCTAACTAAATTAACATTGACTAAACCCTTTTGGTGTTTTAAAATTTGGAATGGTAAAAAACCCAGCCACCTAGCAATAGCTTGCTAATGACCATGGGAAATAAGGCAATCTCCTTTGAAAAAAGGTTACACAGATGTAGTTCAGTTCCTGTGGCAAAAGGGACTTCAGAGTAGTCTGTGTGTTCAGAGAGGATGAGCAAAAACACATCCATGTGCAAAGCAAGAATATGCGACTGTGGACATGCAAAAAAGGCTATTGATTTCACAGCTATGCACTCTGACTTAAAAGTTTAAAAAAAAAATGAAACAGCAGAGTATGTATATGAATTTGTGTAGCTTCTTTCCTAAGGCCATAAACACATTTTCTCCTCGTTTTCACAATTAGTGAACAGCAACTTTGTTACTGTCCCTCAGTGACACTAGATGGCACTTCAGAGTAGTGGTGGTGTCAGAAAGTGTTTTGTAATATTTTCTAGCTATTTTGCGTATGGTATTGTAGATGGATTAAATTAATACTTGCATCAAACTAAAGCAATTTCTCAACTTTCTGCTAATTTGCACGTATGACTGGAAGGTAGAAAATGGTATCTGTTTTTAAAGAATAACAAACATAAGCAGAAAGATATTATAATGAAATGGTTCAGTGGTAGGTCAAAAAAACAGATTACAAAGAGCTGCTGCCAGACATTGTGTTTAGAGGATTTGAGAAGGAGTTTGTGGAAGGAACTGAAAAAAAAATCTATAGGTCTGGAAAACAGAGCAACACATTCTTGCCAGGGATTTAAGAGTTAATCCTTTCCTGGTTATTAAATTAGATTTAATGCGAGCAATTTAATCAGCAATCAACTATATGATGATTGTCCTTAATCTGGTGCACCTCAGGAGAAACCTTCTGCCCTTAAAAGACAAGCTTATATAAAGGGTCTAATCAACTTGTAGTGAAGTTTTGAAAAATAATACTCTTTAGCAATATATGGTTTTGCTAAGAAAAATATGTGTATGTACTTTTGGCAAGCCTAAACCTGATGGAATATCATTAATTAAAAAAAAAAAAGTCAGAAGGATACTGCAAAAGCAAAAGAATAAGTTTAAAGTATTGCCATCAAGCTGCAGTAAAAATTTCAAGAAGCGTTGCTTCTTTAAGGCATAATTTTCATTCTGAACTTATTTAGTCAATTCAATATAAAAAAGAAGGGACTATTTTCTTTAGTTAAAAACTTCTTATAGGGATTTCAATTAGCACTTTAATAAGATTCATGACTAGTGGAAAAATGTTCTATTTGTATATCAAAAAGTAGCAGAAAATATTTGCCACAATTCTGTAAAGCTCTCTAAATAAGAAAAAGGAAAGACCAAACATTTACCCAGGCATTTTTCTCAGCAGTGTGATGAATCATATGCATTATTAATTTAAGATGGCAGAAATTACATTGCTGTCTCTAATATTATTATTTTGTCTTCTTTAACACAAAAAGGACATAATTTTGACAATATTATTAGAAAATTGATTTTAAAAACAAGGGCAAGAGAGTGGTATTACTTTAACTTGGATTATTTACAATTTTATCTTAGGTGGAAGAAACAAGAAGCCTCTGTATTCCAGTTCAATTCTTCCATCATTCTTGCATCTGAGGATCTGTCACTACACCCTTTTTATTCTCATATATCTTGTTTACACCAGCTTGAATTTTCCAAATATTATGATATGCTTTGTTTCAGGCCCTCTAGGAAGGTTTATTCTCACACTCAAGAGATGGTCACACCCTTGCCTGCAGTGACCCCTCTGGGCCCAGGGATGCAGGAAGGGTGAAGATGCCTTTAGTTGCACCAGGAAGAAGGGAGTTTATTCCTGTATGTATTTGAGTTCTACAGTTGTGTCTGTTTACCATCTCCGTACTTTATGGAGGGATTGGAGACACACTGTTGGGCCCAAAGTCTTTCTACTTCAACTCTTTTATTTGTTTCCTCACAACTGTTTATAGTTTGTTTGGGCTTTTTTTTTTTTTTTCCCCTTGCTTTTGTTTTGTTTTGTTTTTAAGTGGAAAAGCCATCTGTTCTGTATTTATATGAAAAACAGTTTTAAAAGTATTTGGCTTCCCAGTGCTTTGAAGTCTTTGCAGATGCGGTACGTGGATAGGGCCACATCAGTCAGACTTTGTAGCTATGGCTGCACAATTTAGGGAGAAGTAACAGTGTGTTTACCTTTTGCATTTGTCATGCTCTTGCTAAGGTCTCATCTTATAGGTTTATGTTTATTCTGTTTTATTGCACAGGACTGGGGCTCAGGAAAGTCCTGTTGTCTTTGCAGCCCTTAGCTGTTAGTGGGGAATGTGTTTTATAAAGAACAGTTTGTGCTGTAGCACAGAGGGCAGCAAGCTTGTTGTGGGACACATCATGCAGAGGAAGACCAGGCTTGGATCTTTTCTTCTGGTTATAAACTTGTTTCTGGTTTGAAAGAGAAGCCCTTGCATGGAGAGACTTTAAAACCATGGTGGGAGAAATGGGAAGTTTGTGTATATGTTCATATAAAGTTTTATGTAATAAGCAATTGTTACTATTTATTGTATAAATCTCTTCCTGTAAATTGTATCTGTATCTTCTAATCTGAACCGTGTATGCACAAACCCTTGGGAGTTGTTCAAGCTAAGGCAATGCCTTTCTTCCCTATTGAAAAGCCAGTGCTTTCTGCATGAAGTCACTCTCTGAATAGCAGATATCCCACCAAGAACCAAAAGAAAAAAAATCTAACCGCTGATTTTCTGGAGGGTTTTCCCTTCGGTGACAGAAAGATACCATGTTACTGTTAGTTTTATTTAAAAATATCACTCAGAAAATGTGAAAAACAGAAGAACAAAAAGATGCAAATGGAAGAAAACATTGGCTACTATATGAAGATAGCCAAGAAGAGTGAAAACATGTTTTTTCTGCATAAATCTTTTAGTCATTCATAATTGTTTACAGTTATTTACCACCTGAAAAAAATGACAGCTATAAAAAGAATATGTTATTTTTTTACAAAAAAAATACCTGAGTGTTAGTCATGAAAAGAGTTTCTTAAGGCAAGAGAATTTCACTCAACTTGTTCTTACTTTAGCTATCACCATGACAAAAATGTTCAGTTTTCAAGGCTTAATTGTAACTAAAGTTCTGACACACTATGTTATGCTATTCAAAACAAAAAATAAAGACAAACACTTCAGAGTTTGCCTGTATTACATTATTCTTTAATATAAATGACATATAAGTTTTACAAATTAGAGAGATTGATCTTGGAATATTAAGAGGCTGCAGAAGATCCTTTTTAGGTGACATTTTTTATTGAGTATATGTTTAGCTTTGTAGATTGACAGTAGAAATGTGCAGCCTACTTTGGATGTACTTGCTACCCCCTGATAGGGGTTCAATAATCCAAATTTGCAGAGGGCTTCAAATTACTCTAAGAAGATACTTCTGTGAATGATGTCCCAGCAATGTCCAGCTAGGCCTTGTAGTTATTTTGCTTCATATTTTGCTACACTTATGATTTTGCTTATAATCAGATTCATCGATAGGGAGCCCACATATCTACTTGACAATTAAAAACATTGTTTAAAAAAAATAAAAACAGGAAAGGATGCTGACAAATGTACAATGCAGAACAAGTGAACAGTGAACTGCTATTATTTATTTTTGGTTTGGATACATACATTGACTGATACCAATGACTAAACCCTAATACCATACTCTTCAAAGCAATCTCACTGAAGTCATTAAGACTGCTCTTGTGACTAAGGTGAGAGGGATTTAACCTAGAGAACTTTAGTCATTGAGCTCCAGAAATAGGTTACAGGTTTTGTAATGCAGACTACTCATTATTTTGTTCAATAGGATTATGTTAGGTTAATCCTGAATAGCATTGCTCTACAAGAATGGCAGACTTTAAAGAACTATGTGTACAATGTGAATTTATTTAATTTTTCCCAAAATAATAGCATTAGCAACAACTTTATCTGCCTTTGCTAAATAGATACATTCAGAATTAGCTTAGTATTATAGTGGATACTTTTAAACCTCCAGGGCTTGAAATAAATTTAAAGGAGGTAACTCTCACCTTCTCAAGTCTCAAAACTTTTTTCCCCTCTACACTTATTTTTCTTTGTGTATGGCTATAAAAATAACCTCAAACATTTTTTTTTTTCTTTAATATCATAACTTGACAAATATTTACCCCGAATCTCATATACAGTGGAATCTGAAAACCTGTAGCATTCAGCAAACTGAAAAATACCACAGAAAGCATGCTGGAAGAGAAGGCTGAAATAAGTCAGTTTAAAGCACAGATGGCAATTATTTTTGATGGTATGCTTGGTCTTGTACATCTGTAATGATTCATTTATTCTACATCAACGGATCATCTCCACTATAAAGTGAAGTTTCTGATATTTGGTGTTAATTGTTAGCAACAATTTTTTGAACAGGCCTATTACAACAGGTACTTTAGCTGAAACACAACCGAACCCCATCTTTAGACATCTACTTGTAATTTCCAATCTGTACTGCAGAGCGTTCATGGATACACCGGAAAGCAGACGGCTGGATTTCCCAGTACTGCACGGGGTTGCTGAAGAGACTCACACCAGAATAGCTCGCCTTTTTGGTGTTGTAGCCAAGAGGGCAAAAATCGTTGATACCAATTGAAGCAATTTTGTTGTTGTGCAGATAGACCACCTGAAAAGGATAGAAGTGCAGAAGTGAGAGATAGAGCTCCCATGGCAAATGAGATGAATGAGCTAATGTCAAATACTTGGTGTGTATCATGGAATGTTATACGGAGTAATGATACTTCCTTTTTTTCCAAATGGATGCTTCTGCTTACCTTTTGAAACACCTAGAATATACCAAATTCAAAGTAATTTCTACAGAAAGAGCAGAAACTGTGCAAGGCAGTCTAAGAACACTACTATCATTTGATTAAACTGTAACCAAGAGTCAAAGATGTGGAATTATTAATACAGTGCTGTGGTTCAGAAGCATGTGCTGTATATAAAGAATGTATTTGGTGCTAATTGGTCTCTTTCCAGCTGTAATGCTTTCACTCTCATGAGTGCAAGTGTACAAGACTCAGAGCCAAAACAATCACTGATGGTTTACAATAGCTGAAGACTATTTCTTTGCTCCAGAGCCACCATTTCTGATGAATTTTCCAAGCTATATGCGAGTGGTGATTTACATTTGGGAATCTTCATTCTTTGGGAGCTTTCTTTCCTGTAAAATCTTAGTCCAAATGAAGACAGATTTTAATTGGTTCTAAGAGGCCACATTTCTAGCTACCCAGCCACACAGACCTCAAAAATACTACTCATGTAAAATGCTTATTACACCTTTTTGCACTACGGAAGGCACAGCTTTGTGAGGTACCAAAGGGAAGATTCTTGGGAAAGGCTGCAAAATGTCACTGAGCAGAACTGAAAAAAAAATCAACATAACATATGCTTTTTGCAAGCAATTTTTGATTAAAAAGGAAATCAAAGTACCAATACAATCCCTTATTTGATGTGTCCCCTCAGGTGAACAGAGATCATGAATGCACATTTCCAGATGTATACACCTCCATTGCCACATCCACACAAAAATCAGGTAGGAGTCTTCCTTTTTTATGCAACTTTTCCATGTCAGTTCAACAATTTATGAAGCCTGCATCAAGTTACCTTTTGCAGATATACTGTATATGTTTCTGTTCAAGAACAAACAACCACACAAATACCATTTGGAGTCTTTCAACTATTGGTCTCTGAGGCAGTCTGATAAAATTTACCTGAATATATTTGTGGTCACCCAGCCCACCAGGTACTCTAACAAGTTCATTATTGTTCAAATGGAGCTCTCTCAGATGAGGTACATTGTTAAGAGAGCCATTTTCAACTGAAGAAATACTGTTGAAGCTGAGACCCAACCTGAAAAAAAAAGAAACAACAAAACAACAACAAAAACATGTTAAACATGCCCACATAACCATCTTTCTTGGGTTGATTACATCTCTACACTACTATTCTTGAACAGACCAGTCTGATTTTCAGACTTATGTGTAAAAAGTCACCATGGAGAACTAGCTTAGATAAACATATTTCAGCAAGTTTGACAGCTGTTGTGAACTATCAGAATTATCATGATATCATTCAACTTGTGCCCATGGTACTGCATGCCTTCATCAGCTATATAACTAATCCTACTGAAAATACATATTGTCTATCTCCATAGGCACCAGTCTTCCTTTAAAAGTTAAGTGAGAGTTTCTTGCATGACTTTAAGAGTACTAGCTGTCACTCTTGGTTAAACTATGTAACTCAGAGTACCCAGAATAGTTACATTTAAATCTCCACCACATCCTTCTAAGATACTGAATATACTAAGATATATCTAGCTATAGAGGTGTTATAGACAGGAAACAGAAGCTGAGTCATGATGATCTGTTCATCAGAACACAGAAGTGGCATGTACACTTTTAATCTAGGTTCCAGTCCAGAGCTTCATTACAAAGTCATCCTTCCTGTTTTATACATCTACATTTTAGGTTTACTAGAACAATTTATGTCCAATTTGGAAAGTCTGGTCCTATCTGTGTATGTCTGTTAATAGTATTTTGGTTTGCAATTACCAAACTATAGAATTTTGTCAAGAGACTTGCATAAATTACAATTCTCTGTGTGTTTCAGTAGGGAATGAAGTGGTAAATCTGCAGGAGCTGTCATCATCAGAAGTGTTGTCCTTTGAGAAAATAATTTCTATAAAAGCTAAACTTACTTCAGTTTGCTTCATCTTTTTTTCCTTTAAAAAAATCACTGAACTAAAAATTCTTGTTAGATCTTTATGGCTGAGATGTTTCCTCAAATAATGCTTTCAAAGAAGAGAAGCACATTTTATACTTTTGCTTTTAAAAATAGTCAAAGAAAGATCTTGATAATTAGAATTATATATAGTACAAATAGTCAAATCATATTCATTTGAACATTTCTGTGTTGTCAAAATATTAAATGACAAAGAAGAGTTTAATGAGATCTCCTACTGACATCAACAGGGATTTATTTCACTCAGAAATCAGTTCATAGTATCCCATATCTTTGCTAGAGTTTGATCAGGAAGAATTTTCATTTAAAAGTTGTTAGAAAAAAAATCATTTTGAGGAGAGTACATAAAGATTTAGGAAAGCTTGAGGGATTTGATCCTGCAGAGGAATCTGGTCTGAAGTTTTACAGAATGTCTACAAAAGACTTCAGCATGCTTATAGTGAATGTCTTAAAAGGATTTGGAATAGAAAAAAAAAAAAGAACAATTTTGGCAGCAGGCTGTAAATTCTTGGTTGACCCATATCTAAATATATGTTTGCTACACATGCAGGTCTACAAGCAGACATGTACCTGGGGAGACCAGCATGAAAAAAAGCAGATCTGATTTTCATACTGTTTGTTTTTTTTTTTTAAAGCAAAAGTAACCCCTTTGCATGCCACTGGATGTACAAGGTCCATCTCTGCATTAGCTCATGCAGGGAAAGTCTTTTAGGGATAGAGTGAAAT
>NW_008588594.1:30845-61454 GCF_000691845.1 Merops nubicus
TGGAGGAGTCTGTAGAAAAGTGGATTTAACTCCTACAAGCAGAGAAATTATATGTAATTACATCTGATCTAAATATATAACAAACTCTCAGTCACTCCAGGCTATGTTTATGAACAAAGTCAGTATTAGCGTGCAAAATACAGGGTGATTAAGAGCATTATGAAAGAATATGGTCTGCACCTCTCTTCCTTTTCCCAAGGGAAAAAAAAAAAATATGAAAAATCACTGTTTCTTGGTATATTCACATATTGCTTCCTTTTATATTAGTGAATGGGTAGCATTTCTCCAGTGCTTTATCTGATCCAGTAATAGTGTTCTAAATCATCAAAGAGCATCATCTAAAAATTGAAGAAAATCTAAAATATTTTTTTCACCTTCTTTTGTCTCTAACATCCCTGCTAGCCCATTTCCACTTTTTTTTAACAAACTTGATGCTGCTCAACATCATCATTATTCTGGGCTTGATGCAACTTTCACTGTATGGAGCTAGATCTTTTCATTAAACTTTAACAGTATATGGACATCAGTAACATCAGTCGTGTAGTGTGTGGATCCTCCTGTGGGTCATCCTAATTTCTGACTGTAACTAGTGAACTCTTTGTTTACTTTACATTCATGAGCTTATTTTTTTCCACTGCAGGACTATGTGAAGACTTAAAAGTAATTTTGCAAGGAAAACAACAACGACAACAACAACATACAAGATAAATATTTATGGTATACTGGAAGACAAGAATTAAAAGAGAATGAGCAGTAGATCTACATCGAGCTCTTGCATGGAACATTTTACAGTTCAAAACACATTAGCACAATCAGAAAGATTACATGTTTCTCAAAGTCTAACTGCGCTTTAGGGCAGTTGTTAGACTGTTGAGCATGAGTTGACATGATCAGAAGTAGATTAGTCTGACCTCATGCTGATGTTCCTGAAGACTTAGATGTCTAAATAAAAGCTGGGGTTTGGTAGTTTTTTTCTGTGGCATCAGGGGCATGCTGCCCCTTAAATTTATCCCATATGTTGTCCTGGAGCTCTCCCATAGCTCCCTCCGTTCTTCATCTGTTTGGTCAGTTATGTCCAATGCACTCCTTTCTGGCCAATATGTATTCCACCTTAGTTTTCACCTTTGCAATAGATGTTTTCTCATTATGCTTATGTTTGCTTAAGCACAAGCCAGAGAGCAGTTTAAAAAATGGTGCCTGCTCTAATCAATTCCACGTTTCCACAATCAATAGAGTATCTTGTTTCTCTGTACAGTGCAGCCACAATAGAAGCAGCCCAAATTTAGATATTTTTAGTAGTCCATCAACACTTACTGCATAAAATTTTATGTCTTAGGAAGGACTTTCAACAATATTGCCCATGTGATGTTGTCTGCGGTGTTTTCAAAGTGGGAATGTGAAAAAACAGAAAAACTCTGTCATCTGTAGGACAGCTGACACACCCCACACCTCCCTCCTCCTGTACAGTAAATTACTCTCTACCCGAGAGACAGAGTTGAATCTGTGATCAAATATGAACATCAAACATAAGATGAAAGGTCTCGTTTTACAAGGTATATAAAGGTGTTCTAAGCTTTATTACTTGGAATCATCAGATTCAAAATACATATTATATACTTCATTGCACTAAACTGCTGACCAGTCTACCATAAACAGTGATAAACTTTATTCCTGTTGCTCAGTAGTCTTTCTTTGATTTCTGCTTTCTACCTTCATTATAACAAACAGAATGATTAAGACAAAGATCCAGAAATTAGATCCAGCATTCTGATTAATGATCTTTGAGATGAATTACATGTCTATCTTCATACAAAAGTTTTAAAGTGTCATAATATTAAAACACCTTGTAGTAAAGGTTCATTTTACTATTTTAGCTTGTTATCTAATGTCAACAAATTCACAATAATTCTGTATGTCTATAACTGTTCTTTGACAATTCTCATACCTTGTCCTGCAGTTAGGGAAACCTATTCAGCAACATATGCACAGATTAGTAAGGTACCATCACTCTGAATAAATGACATTTTTTTGATCCTATTGTATGATTGGTTTTGTTATGTTCCTAGATTCATTGTGGACTTGCCTTTCTTGAGAAGCAAAGGAAACACTGTTACAAGTAGTTTTGGTTCTCATGTGGTTTTTTTCCTCAGTTTGCAGGGCAAATTGCATGAGCCATGCAACGTCCCAAGAAAACGGCATAAACCAAAGATGGAAGTATAATGAAAGAAGCTGACATAATTTAAAAAAATCTAATTGCTCTCCTTACCTTTTTTTTTCAATCAAAGAAACACTTGTCCTGGGCATAATTGAAAACTGCTGGAAAGTATTATTAGGGGAAAAACAGTGATTTGTTCTCTTAAGCCAGTACACAAGTTCCTAGAAGTTTTTCCTGCTAAGTTGTGTACTGATTCAATAATAATAATGCTTATGAAGCCTAGAATGCCATTTTCTAATTGTATGTGTGGTGTTTATAATTTCAGCTATATTCAACTACAATTTCAATATTTTATATGAAGAAGAAATGAATTCTTACTTTGCCAAGTTGATGAGTCCAGAAAGACTTTCAGCATCAATTTTGCTGATTTTGTTGCCATCAAGGTGAAGTTCAGTAAGGGATGGGGGAAGCCCTGAAACAGACAATACCACCAAATTACTTTTGCTAAAACTGGATTGTTGTATTTTTTAAAGGACTTTTACAGTCCTTAAGGGTCTTTTACAGTACAAAAGGATTTTTGCTAGGTATGGCCAAGAGCAATTCATTGAATGAAGTGAGGAACAGTCACTATCAGGGAAAATGAAAAATGATAAGCTAGTAACAATTTATTTGTCATGAAATCATAAGGTCATCATAGAACAGTTAACTCTTAAAAAACAGCTAAATTAAATTCTTCTCAGATATGAATTCTGGCCTTCATGATTATCTAAATGGAACATTAATACTGTAAGAGAAAGAGCTGTTATTTTATACAGACTATCCACATATATAAATGTACAAACATTTGACACCTGGCAGAAAATGAGGTTATAAAGATAAAGCAAAAGAATTTTAACATTATTTTACATAGGGCACATACTAGTATGCAAATTCTGTTTATTGGGAAAAAAAAAAAAAATTGGAACCAAATATTTCAACTGTCTGCTGTCCCTCATAGGAACATTTAAAACAGGAAATGTGGGAAAAAAGAAATAAATATTAGCATTAACTTTTAAAAAAATTTCATCTATTTCAAAACAATCTGCTGAAGTATGAATAAATTGAATATAATTTCCTCTGGATTAGAACCATTCTGTTTTGTTTTGAAGAGGTTATGTCAGAGTCATTCTTGTTTTGTAGCAATTTGCAATGAAGTACTTTTAAAAGTAGCAAATGTTTGCTTTGTATAGGAATAGTAGTGTTGTTAGGAACAGTAGTGTTGTACAGGAATAGCAGTGGTTTTGTATAGGAATAGTTTTGGCATCAAACACAAAGACCTGCAGAGGGCTGATTTTATGCTTGTAGAACTTCAGTTAATTCTGCATGAGTTTACATCTGTGTAATGTTGATCAGGCTCACCAGTCAGGGTTGGAGGGTGAAAACCTTCCACCTTATATTTCAGCTATGAGACAAGAAAAGCAAAATAACATAAAATGGCTTACTTTCAACACTCGCTTCTTGTGAAGCTTCTCATAATAGAAAAACAACATTTTCCAAACCAATAAAAATCAACTGACCAAAAAAGTGAAGTATCCAAGTAATTGATACTCTAAGGATAGCCTTAGAAAGTTTCCATAGTATTTTTTTTTCCAGATGTCTAGAAATCTCTATATTATACCTGTGCAAATCTCTGAAGTATTAATTTAATTTCTTACCTTTTGGGATGCTAGTAATGTTGGTGTCCGCGATACGGATGTAGGAGAGCCTCTTCATCCCCTGAAAAGCTCCATTTTCAATACCTGAACTCTTGATTGGATTGGTGCCTAGTTCTGCCAATGAAACATGGTCATGAGTTGTGCTGCAGTGTAAGTACCTATATCCTTCAGGTCAAAGCTAAATTGGACATATCTTTTATTGGAACATTTCTTGGCTTTCTACATAAACTCACTGATTGAACTAAAAACATCATCTTGAAAAAACATAGAGTTGATCTTGTTATAATTTGTCATGCTCGTACCTAAGACAATCACTTGATTCAGTCCATTAAAGACAGCTTTCCTCAACTTGGAGATCTCGTTCTCATGAGCCCGAATCTCCTGAAGGGACTTCGGCATGTTTTCTGGGAGTTCCTTCAGGTTGTTCTTGGAGAGGTAAAGTCTTTCCAGTTTCTTCAGAGGAGCAAAAGCTAATGGGCTGATTTTGCTGATTTTGTTGTTAACAAGTATCAATGCCTGTAGAGTAATAATGAAGGAGATCTCAGATGATCACTAGGGAAATTATTTTAGGAATGAAGCACTTAAAAATTGTTATTCTTTTCTATTGACTTTTGATGGTCAGTCTAGGGAGCTGAACAAAATGCAATGCAGTCCTAAAACAAATAGATTAAGTACTTCTGAAACAGTGAAAGATACAGAGGGCCCACATAATAAATATAACTGTTATTTCATTGCTTAGGTATTTGCAGCTTCTATTAACATTCACAATTTATACCCAAGAATAAGTACAACCCTTCCATCTGAAAGATGTGAAGAACAAGACATTCACATAAAACTATGAGTAGCGGTTCTATTTGTTTAATTTTTTTCTGATTTTGTTTATTCTGAGGATAGTTTTCTATCTTATGCATTATCACACAGTGATGCTAACCAGTTTTTCCTGAACAGAAAATTCTGACTCAATACAGCGAAGGCACAGCCCAGCTTAATAAAATTATGCATATCATCACCTCTTTCCTTTTAGTCTTATAGACTGCACTTACTAGATTTCAGTCTGACAATAGCCTCATTTTTTTCAGAGATATAAACTATTTTTTTTTGTAAGTGTAACTTGGTATGAAAAGGGAGCAATTTGAAGTGTCATACTCTAAGTTCTGCAGTTAGGGATCATGGACCATATCCATTGTGCCTACTGTGTAGGTGCCTAATCAAGTTCTCGGAACAATTGTGATATCTAGACTCAGGGTATCTCTAACTAAATTAGCTCTCTATACAGTCAGGGGAGAAAGGCCTCCAAGAAAGCCCTGTTACCTGTAGCATGTGTTTTCTGTATGCCTCTGAAATGTTACATTGCTGCTAACTCTAATACTGATTAACCAACCATGACATAAAAAGGCAGAAGAAAGTCCCATTCCTGTCAGAACAGTAATGCAACTAATGGAAAGGATTACCGCTATTCATATCCAAATAAATCTTATTATATCATGCGTTTGTCGTCTGCTTATCAGGTGTATATTTCTGCAATTTTGTGCAGTGAATTAGGTAGGTAGAATGGGCTGTATAAATACAGATATAATATCTACTTATTACTAGGCAATAGCTATAGAGCACCTTTGTTCACTAACCCCATTACACTATTTTCAGAAAAAGAATACAGCAGTTGATACTAAACTGCAAATTTTTATCTTGTGTGTACTATAGTTAACATTCAGTGTATTTTAATAATTTTTTATTATTTTCAGATTTATACTTTACTCGGTCTTTTAGAGGAAAAATGAGCATTCAACTCTTCCCAATAAACTAAGTTTTAAAACAGTGCCAAGAAGTGCATCAGCATCTGTGACAGCACATCTCCATCATGAAAACTGAAAGACAGGTCAGAAGATAGTTTAAAATGGTATATGATGTGTGTTTTTTCCCTAATGGACTCCTTTTGCAGATCATCCTGAGCAAAGGAGGCAGTGTGTTCAGTACATGGCTTCACTGAGTACACGTAAAGCTGAGCATATCTGGTTTTAATTTCATATCTTAGCTACCAAGAACACATTTGCAAGAGGAGGGAGGAGAGTTCACTCACAGTTCAGTGAAGTATTTCCCCAAAAATAAGCCTCTCCCAAAATAAATACATTGGTCAGTGACAGCTATGGCCCCAATTCTCTTTTATTCAGGCTTTAGCTATAAGAACTACTGTGCGAACACATGGGGTACACACAGGGTGTGGTTTCCTCAGTGGCCAGAATTGTGATAGAAATGTAGATTTTGCCCATAGTGTAATACAGCTACCTGCACAATGTTAGGACTTGGGAAACATTCTAGTTATGTTGAGTACAGCTTGAATTTTGCAGATGAGTCTTTTTAACTGTTTTTATCATAATAACTGAATAACTGAAGGTCCTATGGCTGTTTTTTGTTTTTTTGTTGTTTTTTTTTTTAATTTTTAAGTTTAGCATGGATTCTTTTCCATAGATCTCTATGTCAACATCCAGTGAGTTTAAACTCATCTCATAAGCACCTGAATTTTTTATCCTGAAACCTGCTTTGTACTGCTTGGTCATTTATTTCAGCTAAAAAATTGCCTTTTTTTTTTTTTTCTATTTGATTTGCTTTAACTTTATTGCCTTTTACATAAAAAATGTGTGGTCTATGATTATAACAGCTGATGATCCAATCTGAAAGATTTTTTTTTTGTGGAAATAGGTAGGTATACATTCAGCTAGGCATGGCAATGTAAATATTCTCTGAGTAGTTGATGTTAAGAGGATTGTTACAGCTCTTCAGAGCAGTTTGACAGATCATGTTATCTTGGGGAAACACACAGAACTGTTGCTTTATTCAAACATCCAGAAAAATTTTTTACTTAGAAATAGTGGTATCTACCAAATGTATGTTTAAAAATACTGATTTTACAGTGGGAATGTATGTATGGTGCTATAAGATGGAAAGGTATCTCAAGTTCTAAACTTTTTTGTACCAAAATATCATTTCCCATTTACAGTCTGCTCTGCAAATCTCTGCTCCTGGTACTTTAAGCCTGCATCATTTTTCCACACTGTTGTGCAGCTGTAAAGAAGAAAAAATAAACGCACACATCAGAATTTGCAAGAGAAGTTTTAGTGTCTCCCAGAGCAGCAGCAAATGATGAGGATAACACACCAGTGTAACACCTGGCCAGTCATACCCTTGGGTTCCTTTCCCACTTCACAATAGGTCTATTATATGCAAGACTTAAAGAACTAAGTTATTAGCCTTGGAGCAATGCTGTTTACTTTCCTCAGAATGTGCCCCGTATGGTTTGCATGTAACAAAAGTCAAAACCAAAACAAAATAAGATAAAATTTAAAACTCAGGGGAATTTAAAGGTCAGTGAAAACAGGAACTGGAGGAGAAAAACCTAGGGAAAACATCTGCAGGCAGTGTTATTGAGGAAGAGATGTTAGGCAAAAACATGCCACATGGACTAGTTATCCTGAATAAACCACAGATGGCATGATGGGGCATTATATTAATCTTGTTAAAGGACATATAAAAATTTTGTATACAGCAATAAGTACTCAGAAAGGAAAATAAAAGTCAACCTGAAAGTGCTGAAGTTGATGGAGCCCTTGGCCACAGCTAGCACTTGTGGTGCTGCTAGAATGAAATGATTTGGCAGAAATCTGACAGACTAGAACTGAGCTACAGGAATTTATACTTCTATTAAAAAATTTATCTTCTTCAATGATTCCATTTTTAGTGGAAGGAAAAAGACATTTTTTAAAAAAAGCAAATGTACTCCCCCTGCCTACCCTCCACTTTCCATTAGAAAAAAAACAAACAAACAAAAGTTGAAGAATATCACCAATTTACAATACAGAAGGCTGAGCACAGAAAAGTACAGTTTTCAGCATGACCTGGTATGGGCGCGAAGCTATTTAGCCATAAAAAAAAAAGCCTTTCTCCCTTTTCACGTATAGTATTTAAACATTGCACGGTTAGCATTGAATCTGTTATAATACTGCACTGTGACAATACCTATGGACCACCTTATCATGACCAGCAGTTTAGGTGTTGTTCAAAGAGAAAAAAAAAATGCAAGCTTTGCTCAAAAAATGGCTTACTTTTTACTGAAACACCTCTGGTATTAGTAGAGTCAGGAAAAAAAAATCACTGTATGACAGGAATAGATGCTGGCTCCATTGAAGTCAGTGGGAGTCTAGCCATTTAGCTCCCTCTGGCCTGGTTTCTACTTCAAATATTTATTTCCCAAACAAAAAGGAGGATTCACAATTCAGGAAAATTTTGGAACACTTGTCAGTAGGCTTTTGTCAAAATACATCCTGACAAACTGTAGAGGGAGCATGTGGCAACCATGTAGGGACTAGCATTGTGGTGTTCTTCCTGGGGCTACCAAGGCTTACATTTTTTGCACTTCCTGGCAGTGGGGAGCAGGGGACTGTATTTTTTGATGTAATCTCATTATATGAGGATCTCAGAGAGTCGTTCTGAGGGGTTTCCATCCCTACTTCTGTTCTTCCTAGTTCACCAGCAGTGAACTGTAAAATGATCAGCAAATAGTTATCAGCCATAATGCACAGTGATACATCTGCTTTGCCAGATGGGGATAGTACTCTTACCTAACATCAAATCTTTAATGATGCATGCGTCCTTCAGGGTTTAAACTGAAAAGCCAGTTCACTGACCCAATGGAATTTATTTAATTTCCTGGGTTATGTATTACATTATTACCTGTTTTTTATTACAGTTCTGCTAGGAACAGTAATGTTTTAAGAATTTTAAGCTCGGGAGTCAGGCATCCAAATAAAAATATTCATAAATTTCATCCTTTTTGTTTGCTTTATGTTTTTAGTTGTTACATCATACTTATAGCCTGGACACAGAGTCAAGATTTTCTGCCAAATGATTAGGAGTAGATATATACTTAGGGGAAGAAAACACCATCACCAAAACCACAGAGTGT
Organism: Merops nubicus; assembly: GCF_000691845.1. Classification (NCBI taxonomy): domain Eukaryota; kingdom Metazoa; phylum Chordata; class Aves; order Coraciiformes; family Meropidae; genus Merops; species Merops nubicus. Next base: position 39,652 of record NW_008588594.1, read on the forward strand.
TATACCAGGAGACAGAGTCCTACAAAACTAGCATGCTCCTTAAAATCCATTTTAAAAATCTTAAACATTGGTAAACTTGAAGGAAACAAGAACCCCTGAATCCAAGGAGGTCTCTGAACAGAAGTCCAGATGTTATGTCTCCTGAAGGGCCCATGATCTACAGTTAAGGCAGGAAGAAGATAAAGGTATAAAAAAACATGAGGGTACAATTATTCTTTATTTGTTGCTACTTAAATTCATTGGCAAGTTTTTGTAGTAATCCTATCAAATGTAGGATAAAGTAGATATGGCTAAGAAATGCAAGGAAAAAGGGATGACAGAAACAATAAGGAAGAAATAAACGAACTGTGAGGGAAGGAGATGTCAAGTCATTGAAACAACAGCCTGTCAGTATAAACAAAAGAAGACTGAGGAAAGCAGTTTGATCACATCCACAATACCTTGTTGAAAAATCTCACCAAGCCAAGAAGCCTGCTGCAGATACAGTTTGCATAGTGTTTATCTTGCTGATAAGTCTTGTGCAAAATGACTTGCACAGAAGACTGGGGAGCAGTTGCCCCTACATTTTACTACTCCAACAAAATATAATCCTCCTCATGCTCTGCAGTTCTAGTGAACAACTCCATCCTCTCCTTGCCTTGTAAGGCAAACCTTTTGGTCATTCATTTTACCACAATTCACTTGTTTATTGTTATATTCTATAAAATTTCCTTTTTTCATTAGCTTAGTACACTTACTCCAGAATTTGAAGGACCTTAAGTACTTTCTTCTGTTGTTTTCCTCACATGAAAAGTTCTTTACCGCTGCACATATAAAAATGTTTTACATGTATGTCAGGTGTTGCACACTTGCTTCAGTGGAAGGAGAGAGTCTAAGGAAATGACAACTCTCTAAGGGACTGCTGCATTGCATAAATATTAAAATATTTTATTTTCTCAGAATATTTAGAAACCCACATCTGCACCAAGTGTGAAAAAAAAAAAAGAAAAAGTATTTCTCGGTTCTGTTAAGAATGTCTGGCATTCATGATAGTGGGAATACAATTCGGAGGTAGAAACTGGACAGAGATATCTGTGTTTTTTAACAGTATGGTGGTGGCTACTGGTTTTTCATTCAGTGATTTGCCTACATCATCCCTACTTAACTTGTTTTTTAGTTATGCCAGGGAAAAGAGAAAAAAAGTGGTAATGAGTCAGCAGAAGATTTTGGTTTTTTCATTAATATTTTTTGATCTGTTAGGAGCTTTTCTACATCTCTGGAAGAGATGTTCTTAGACATTTCTCCAGTTAATCTGGGCCCTTGTCCTTCTATAAGGAGCTTTCTTTTGATGAAAAGGGAAAGGGGGAAAAAAAAAAAGGAGTGCATGAAGTTCTTCAAATGCAGTATATTATTTTTCCAATGGATATTACCAGAGAGTGTTTCAGTTTATTTGCCCATACATTTAGTGTTAATAATCCCTTAGAATGGATATGGTCATAACCTTCATTCTCAAGTTTAAATATTTTCTATCTTTTGTGTAGGTCTTTTCTTTTGATATAAATACAGCTGGTTTTAGTGCTGTTGTATATACAACCATGTTCCATTTGATTTCAGGCCAACAACACATCCATCTTCATTTGCTATACTAAAACTGTGCCACTGAAAAATTCCTGTTGGAAAAGCATGGAGTCACTATTCCGTTGTTTGTGCTGTTCTTAGTGATCTAATACACAGTAGTTTCTTTTACCTCTTTTTCCAAGTGCCAGGTGTTATAATGGTTTGCTTTGGCTTTGCCACACAGCCTGCAACTGTATCTGCTGTTTTTGTAGACTCCTCCTTCGCTCTGCATGAGGGCTTACTCATGTAGTATTTTGGATTATTGTGTCCATGGGGTCAAAGTACTGTACTCTATCCAGAAATGTCAGTCTGCCTGGAAAATTCTGACAGTTTCATAGAAGATTTTTTTCCTGACTTTTCCAGTAGCGTCTCTCTGATTGTTTTGCCACAGGTCTAAATCATAAACAAGTTTTTTATATAATATCAGACAGTTTTCTGAAACCACAAAACTCAGTCCTTGGCCCTAAAAAAAGACTGTCTTCAATTTTTTTCCCTGTTGTCTCCAGCCTTCTGATAAAAATATCTTTCATTTTCAAATAGTGTTAATAGTCACATTGAGGTTTTACAGTACAACATTAATAACTTAGCCACTTTTTCCTAGATAAATTTAAAGCCATAAACTTATAAAATGCACCGAAACTATTGACTCTGGTGTTTCCTGTCAGGCACCTATCATTTACAGATAAATGTTCCCTTAGTCCTAGTTGCTTGCCATATTTTCACAGCTGCAAATTTTAACAGCTTTTTTATATACTTGGGATAAAAATTTGATACAAAGAATATTTTTTTAGGTACTAATTTCTCTTTCATTTATATTTGTGTGTATTGTGCACTCAGAGCATAAGCAGTCACATTTGTGTTGAAAAAGAAGCCTTGAGAAAATTATAGGTAGATCCTTTCTTTTCTCCTTACTTCATCTGGTTTTTAGTACAAGTTGAACTTGAGGTTCAGCCACCCATCTTGTTCATGAAAATCTCTTCTGAAACTATTACAGCTATGATATGTCTACAGGAATTAGGAAGGAATTTAAAAGGAATATTCAAAAGGAACAAACTGAATATGCTGTTCTATTTTTTTTTTTTTTTCAAAATCTATGCTAATTGGGATTTAAAGCCTTGTTTCCTTAATTGATTAATTTGTGGAAGAGGTTAACTGCAGTTACTGATAACTTTAGATTTTGGAACAATAATACTGATAATTTATGTAAATCTTTCTGTTTTAGTAGAGTATAAGAAGACTAGTAAAGGCTAAGGAGTCTAAAAATTTTTGAACATCACACTGTCAAGTGTAAGACTAACACAAGTCATGTTTATGAGGGAATGTGATCAATGAGCATATATAAGTTAGATATATATCTATATTTATGTATCTCACAGACACATAAATCTCCTTAAAACAAAAGTGACAATGGAGCTCTGTCAACGCTTTTGAATTATATTTCTCTAAAACAAATATTCCCCTTTCACTATGACTCTGAAGAATATTTATATACAAGGTGGGTGATGGGAATCATTCCCAGGTATTACACAAGAATGATGCCTGCTGAGAGTAAAGATGCTGTGTAGTTACATGAATGTACTGCACGCTAAATTATTATTTAAAGGAGGAGATGAGAGGTTCCTTTTTTGTTCTTGAGTAAATCCAGAAAAACTGCATTCTTTTGAAAGTTATTTGTTAAATCTTATGTTACTGTTGTAACAGTTCTGTAACTGTACTACCTTTGGGAGTAAGACAGATGAATAATCTCTTCCCTGAAGAGTTACCTATTTAATTCACTACTATTTTATATCTGCTGAAATAAAAGAAAGAAAAACAATTCATAGAGTTAACCTCAACGAAATTACATCGCAGTTTAACTCACAGCAGGATTAACAGAGACCTGAGCTGAGTGCCAAGCAGGCAGAAGTCACTGGTGGCAGTGCTTTTCATCTGCAGTACTATGCTCTGACTCATTTCATGCAGTATCACGAAGAAGAATTGTGGAAAGATTAATTTCACTGAGAATATTTTTATCTTTTTTTATCACCTTGCAGAAAATCTTCACTGAAAACACAAGACCTCTCTCAAGGGTGGAACAAAACCAAAACAAGTGAACAGGAATTAGGGTGTTGAATCTGTTCAGTAGGCAAGCAGAGGAATTAAAAAAAAAAAAAATCTGGGGCACAAGTCATCTCATTCTATACCTAAATCAAGGTAAATGTGATGTAGAAGTACCTGCTGCTCTTTGTGCACTGAAGAGGTTATCTATGTAACTAGCCTAAGCAAAGACACATATGCTAAAATTAGGTGACATGAACCTCATAATGATTTACTCATGAAGTTGCATCTGCTATGCATAGACTGGCATTATGCTTATTCCTAGAAGTTCCTAAAATTTTCTTCCTGGTGTTTAAAACAAAAATTAAAGAGGGAATTTGGAAGAAATTAAGAAGATAAATGTTTATAGGGAGTTTTGCTTTGTTTTGTTTTGTTTTTCTCCCACGTATGAATGCTGTATGCAGATTCTTATTTGAATCAGTGCTTGTTTGCATGACGGCATTGACATCATGAAGGGAAAGAAAGTGGGAGCTGGCTTCTGGGTTGTGAATGAAAACAACAGAATAGAAAGAGGATGTGAAGAGCTAGGAAACCAAAGGCAAGCAGTTTATATTGGTTATAATCAAAAGGATCTAATGGAATAAGACACAGAATAAACAGTTAGTGAAAGGCTAGAAAAATAATATTTTCAGAAATATGTCTAAGCTGGGGTATTCCTTTCAAAGGCTGAGAAGACAGGCTTTTTCTGTTTGAGAAAGAAAGAGATATTTCAACAAACTGAGTCAAAACTATAAGGCATGAATTGTAAACTGAAAGAAAGTATAGAAATAAGGGAGGAGAACCTCAGACAGAGAAACTAAAATTTGGAAACAGAGGAAAGTAGTTGTCTGATGGAAACTTGGAAAAGAAGAGGTGAACCAGAAAAAAAAAAGGCAGTCACAGAAACCAGGGAAGGAAAATATTTCAGCAAAGAGGAAAACAGACAGCAATATTGGAAGAGACTGGCAGGTAAAAGAGGATGAATATGGAGTTCTGCTAGGAGAAGGTTATTGCAAAAACACCATTTCGTTGTAGAATTAAAATTAGTACAGAGAAACTGCTGACAAACATGGTATAAACAAATCTCCACAAGCTCAGAAGTAGGAGGTGAAGTAATACAGCAATAAGTGAACAAGGTGGAAGGTTTGAGATGCATCTGCTCTTTAAATAGAATAAACCAAGTCACTGTGCCAAAGGGACTACAAACACATATAAATAGGTTATGGAAGTTATGACAAAGATCTGGAGACTGAATGGTCAGGGAACAGGTATGAAGAGCTGAAAAGAGGTGAGAAAATTCTGTGGTATTAGAAGAGAGAGAGTTTGCAGAAGAAGAATAGGAAAGGAAAAAGAAATAGGCTGGTCTGATAGAGGAAGATCACAAAGTATTTCATCAGTTTTCCTTAAAAAAAAAAATGAGAACAGGCCAAACCCATTTTTTCCTTCTCTCTCTCTCTCTTTTTTTTTTTTTTTCAAAATGCTAGTTCATTTATTCACTTACATGAAGGTTCTTCAAGTTCTTGAAATCTCCTTCTTTGATTTCAGTGATTTTGTTGTTCTGTAAGTCCAGTAGAGTTGTGTCAGGAGGAAGGTCTTTTGGCACTTTTTCCAGACCTAAGGACAGTGAGGAGAATAAACAACTGACTCTGAAAGAAATTCTAAATATGGATCAGTACTATTCTTAGCAGCATTTACCTTTCAGTAAACATGATTTCTAGAACCAATTTCCTGATAAAGCTTATGAAGACTTATCTGAAAGTATTTCTGTTTCCAGCCAGTAAAAGAGAGGTTTATTTTGCTATGTCAAATCAAAATTTATTTATTCACATCTCCATTATGTCTTTTTTTTTCTGAGAACATATCTGAGTTATAGCCTGAAGCAAAGGTTTGTTTAGGAAAATTATTTCTAATACATTTAATGGCACTGAATTGTGTGAATAAAAATTGTTTTCAGAAAGTTGTATGGTATTTATTAATTTCACAGTGTCTTAGCTTTTGTGGACAGAGAACATTTCCTGCTATTTAAAAGGTATTAGTCTTTTTTTAAAAAAAAGTATGATAGTCAATCATATTTTTTTCCAGAAAAAAATGTTGTTTGACAGTAACTGGATGACTTGAATTAAAGTCCACCTTAAAAAACAAAAAATCCACCTCCCCCATTTTCTTGCATTTGAAACTATGTCCAAGTTTTCTGGAGAAAAAATCTCTTGGTTTCACTACAGCTGCCAAAAGAACATCAGACAGTTTAAATTAAAGACTCTCTTTGGGACTATTTTCTGAATAGCTGATATGTAAGTCTGATGAAGTCATGGAAATGAAATTATTTAGTGTTAAATAACACTTGCCTTACCCAGCTTTCCTTTCATACTGTGACTTGGAATAGAGAAAATCTTTTATAGTAATTCTGATTTACCACAAAATTAAAATGATCTTTCCTAACTAGTCGTCTTTTTTTTTTTTTTTTTTTTTTTTTAACAGAATGTGAAATGCCAAATAGATGCTTGGTAGGAAAAATTTATAGACATTAATAAAGTCTCTATATAACAGAAGTGGAATTCCCTGGCTAGAACAGTCTTTTTGCCAGCAAAGGTTTTAACAAATATTTCTCAAGTTACATTTGAAGTCTCCTGGGAAAGATGTCTCTGCAAGTGTCACCAGTGTTTCCCCAGTATGGTGGTGGACTTCATAATGTTCTCAGCTGAAAGATAAATAACTATATATGTTATCTTTTTAAACCTATATATTTTAGTTCAAGCGTGTCATTGCAAGCACAGTGAGATAGGCATGCCCAGAGATAAAATATGCTTTGCCCACAAAGGTTGTAGAATCCCCATCCTTGAAGATATTAAAAAGTTGACTAGACATAGCCCGAAGCAACCTGGTCTAGCTGACCTTGTTTAGAAGGGGTGTGGATTAAGCAATCTCAAGAGCTGACCTCCAAGCTCAACAATTCTATGATTCTGTGTTTAATGTTCATCACAAATAGAAATGTTTTCACATCTGGAATGTAGGTTTCCCTGTCAAAATCCAATGTTAATCAAATCTTCTCTTTCAATCATTTTTAGAATATAAATACATATATGTAGAGTAAAAAGATGGTTGGCTTTCATTTGGAAGTATTATGGCAAGCCATGAAAGGAAATATATGTTTGGTACTATATTTAATCCTTTTAGCCTAAATAAAGAGCACTATACTATAGTTACTAATTTAAAACTTTACCATAAACTCTAGAGGGACCACAATGAAGTGTACTGCAGATTTTTACTACAAGTAATGGCACACTAAGAATTCATTACAGATTTGCTCATATTCTTAAAAATACTTGCATGCAGATGAGGCCTCTAATTCATCTTAAGGTGCCTGGTTGGAATCTTCCAAAGCACAGATCCCGTTGGTGTTTCTTACCGGTGTTCAGTGCTCAGCAAATTCTTAAAACAAGATTGGGTTTCTCTTTATCTATATATGGGTGCAGGACACCTAAGCTTTTGAAAAGCGTTTGCTTCCTTTAATCTTACTTTTGAAGTGGTAATATTAGTCTGAATAGAACAAATTCTGATAATGTCCTATCATTAAAAAAGTTTGGTTTCTGAATTTAAAAAACATCCTAGCCACTCTTTCAAATTTATTTTCCCACCTATAAGTTCTCTAATATTAGCTTAAAAAAAAAAAGAGTAAAATATTTGTGTCTGGTATTTATTAAAACTGAGTAAAATGTACATTAACCAGGCTGAGTTTTAAACAGACCAGTATCAAAAAGTTTTAAAAGCAGAATCATCCACCCTAAGATGAGTTAGCAAAAACCTCCACCATACATAAAATGACAAGAACCAAATCTCACATCTCGTTCCGTTTACCTTACTGATATCCAATACATAAATAAACGACTCAGATCAAGATCCCTCATATCGCTAAAATAACCTTTCCTCATTCAGACATGGACTGCATTTTAACTGAGGGCAGTTGCAAAACCTTTATTACTTTCAGAAGTGTAGGACTAGAGTTCCAAATATACAAAAATGTGATACTGTATAATTTGTATGTTGGTTGTCTTTGGGCAGTTTTTGTACACAGTGGACAGGAATGATATCAGCAACTAAAAATTCTTTCCCAAAAAGCAACTTTTTTCAAGATCATAAATTTGTTAAAGACATTCTTATAGTCTAGCAACTTTAATAGAATTTTTTACATATAAATTAAAAAAATAATTAATTATTTGTATTCCAAGTAATATTACTAAATTCTGGTTGTCAGTAATTTTATATTAGTAGATTGGTATCTGTAAATAAGTGTTTGTGGCAGAAAATAGGTCACGTTAGATCTATACAGCTGGCCTTTATGTGATGCCCTTAGAACATGCTTTGTAAGAACACTTGGATCACTATTGGAGGGATAATTTGTGAGAAACTAAGCTTCAAACTTAATTCCAAACTGTACATTTCAAGCTTCAAATATCAGTTTCTAATAGGTAAAGTGTTATCCCTGAACAAGGTAGAACTGATAATTTCTCAAAGCAATGAACTTAAATTTAAAATGTTTCATATTACAACAATAAGATAAATTTAATCATCAAATGTCCTTTTGTGAAAAGTGATTTATAAAAGCTTCCTATCTTGTACTAGAAAATGAAGAATGTCTCATCTATAGTATATATTTCCTACAGCTGTTTTTTCAACTTTTTCAGAAAACTGCTATAGAAATTATATGTGATTTCTTTTTCTTAGCTTTTCTGAGTTTTGAAGAGCATAGCATAGAGGAATACAGGATGCATCCTGGGTGCTGGAGAGACATTGCATTATCATTAAGCAGTTTAGTACATCCTCCAGCTGAAAGCTACATCAGCTGGAGCTCTCCAGTGTAGGAAGAATTTATAAATGGGTGGATCTGGATACTGTCTTGTAAAATGAGCAGCTAAATAATTCAGGGATAAACTGTGTTTGAGGTGTGAAGTAAATCCAGGTGTTTCAGCACTTGTCACACCTACATTAACTTCAAGAGCTGTGCTCCAGCTTGCAGGTCCAGATCTCTACATAGGTAGATGTACCTACAGATAGACACATGTAGGAGGAGCATTTGTGTAGGGCAAACTAGTCCCTGTGCTGGAGATTCCCTGCCTGGAGAGCAAACCTTTCTGGTCTTTCTGGTCAGGACAGGTCAACAGACAGCCAGTTCAGAAGAATGGGTGAACTTGAACTAACATTACAGCATGACAGAATTTGAATTGAATTGAGAAAATTGTAATCCCAGTAGAAATTGAAATGGCTCTTGGCTCCTGAGATAGAATTACTACTTCCCAGGAGGATTTTTTGATTCCTCTGTCTGGGAGACTGTGAAGTTTAGAGGGGAACTGTGGGCCGTTCTTACCATTAATTTCTGAGAAACTCAAGTGATGCCCATACACTTCCGAAGCCACATTGTACAGTATGACTCCAGGTCCACCTAGAAACGCCTTCAAGTGAAATTTATGCAAAACCAAGTGAAAGGGGAACTGATGTTGGAAAACATCACCTCCCAATCATTTTAAGAAGAGTTTACACAAGTATTCCAACTCTTAACTGTGATCTTTCAACATTAAAGCCTGCTTCTTAAAAAGCCCTATGAAAATCTCTTACAGCAGTCTTTATATGTGAATAATCAGTGTACACAATTTGATATTTGGTCCCCTGGAAATATTTCAGGCCTAAAGTTAACTTATAACTGATTAGAGATTTAGATTCTGCTTCCTTTCTCAGAGTACATTACATTGAAACTACACGCCTTTATTTTAGTTGAACAAAGCTAAGTTGGTTATTTACATTGGTAAATACATTTTTTAAATTCTACTTAGTCATAAATATGTAGAAATGGTATAGCTCCACCCTTCCAAAACTCTTGTTTATACTGAAATTAAAAGCCTAAAGATACTGGAAATATAAGTGCTTTAATAAACCAGTTCATGTATACTTATTAAAAAAAGACTAAGTTTATTTGCACTATAACTTTTATTTGGGAGAAATCATGACGTCCTAATAGAAGCTGAACAGCCATCAATTCCTACAGCACAGGTCAGATCTGTACTACTCTCTGCATATTTCTATTAGTAGAAATTCCCTTCTGTTCTACATTGTCAACCTGTAGCACTCAACTATTCCCACCAGTGTACATGTAAGTCTGTAAAAATGCATGAATATTAAAATACATAAAGAACAGCACGCACTCTAGGACTGCAAAATGTGGGGGGAAAATGTGTAAGTGGGCTTGAAATATTTCCTTCTGTTAGTCAAGATCAGCTGAATTTTTATTATCCCTGGTAGAAATTTTCCTAACTTTCTCTTACATTAGTTACTACACCACAGATTTTTTTAATAACTAGCACAATCAAAACGTATTCATGAAAATCCATCAGAGACAGATCATCAATGTATTTCATGCAAACAACAAGGGTGCACACTGATTTTTGGAAGCCCTAAAAAGCTCATCTGCAGTCACCAAGAAGGTATTTGTGGGAGGAGAGGTTAACAGGAATGGCTCCTTCAATGGGAAGATGGAGAAGAAGGTAAGTGCAGAAATCAGACTTGTTCCTGTGGAATCCCGTCTATGTGGGATATAGTTTTTTTCTCATAATTTCTTAAGCAAATTGCAGTATCTGGCAGTTTAACTCTGATTGCCTCACATCCTGGTGAGGACAGAAGGCTGATGGGGCTGGATATTTTGTGAGACCAGAAATAAGGCAGAGCCAAGGTTGGTCTAACTCAGCCCTTTCCCAGTCCCTCAGAGAGCAGCAATCAATCAGTGGCTAGCCATCTCCCGTGTAGCAGTGCACCAGCCTAACTAGCACATCCTGCCATTTAGCCAGCCAAACAGATGTAGGAGATGTAGCAAGGATTTGGGAATAGTGTGAGGACTAAGGGAGGTTAGGAGTTTTGGCATACAAGACAGGCTTTATTACTTTTACAACTGAGGGAATAACCTGCTCAGTGACAGAAGCTGTGATCAAGCAGCCATGGAGTTGTTTAACCCCCAAAAGGGAGAAAGGTGGCTTTTGAATCCTTCTCTCTATGAAGGGGTTTCAGTCCACTGATCCAGTTTCTCAGAAGTGAGAGCCACAAGTTAGTCTGCAACTTGGCATAAAGCCATGTTTCTGCTGAAGCCATACGACTGTGCAGAAAAGGAATGCAAGATTTATGGGGCCAGTGAGGGAGACTAAGCAAATGGCAGTTGGAGTCTATAGTCCAGAGATGAAGACACTTCCCTGAGAACTGCAGCCTTGCAACACTGACACCACATAGTCAAAATAGCAAGTATGTGAACAGTGCCAATTATAAACAACTTTAACAACACAACAGGGCTTGTGGGCTTGATTTTTTTTCTGTGCTTGTTTGGGGTATTTTTTTCCTTCACTTACCCATTTTACAACAAGCAGGGATGGGTCTTTTTCTTCTGAATAAATCTTCCCTTCCTCAGCCAGAGAGAAGAGGCCAAAAGACAGAGAGACATCTGAACGTTGTACATGTGATACATGTGTTATTACATTGCAACACTCAATGTGATTATTATCACAGAGGCCATAAAATGGGGCTCTTTTCAAGACTCCTTCAATTTCCACAAGCAGCTGCTGCCAGCTGAGGAATTTGGGCTGTGCTACATGTAATTCCCAGCGGCTGCTCCCCCAGCCTTTCTCTCCAGCTGCTGCCTGCACTGCTTGTGTGTGCTGCTGTGTGCTCTCCCCTGCTCCAAGCTCAGCTCTGCCTCAAACCACTGAAAGCAGCAACCCTCCCAGGAGGGAATGCCCTTAGTAAGGCCCTGAGTGGACTCTGGGGCAAATGAGGTGAACAGCAAATTTAAGGGGTCAGAATACTTAGTCACAGAAAATAACAGGACTCAAGGGCTTCGTTTGGGAAGGATGGCAAGGAGCTTAACACAGCTTTGAATGCTTTGACTTAGAAAAGTTCACTGACACTTTCCCAGGCTATGCGCTTCAGTATTTACTGGAACTTCTTCTCTATTGTGTGGGAGTGCAAATAGGAGTAATTTCATTTTTTACATCCTACCATCCATAAAATAAGAAAAAATTGTCTTTCTCTACAGAGAAGTATCTGCAGCCTCCTTTTCTCTCTCACTTTCAAGGTAAAACACTGTTTTCCACCTTCCCCTTGCTTGCTATGACATCAGCAGTATTTTTTTCCTAAGAGATATAAAAAAGCTGTGTCCATTGAAATGCATGAGGCTCTTAAAACGCATCTTCTTAAAGGTGATTTACAACCATTTTTCAGACTTTTTTCCTGCTCTTCTGTCTATATAGACTCATCTTCCATTAAGATCTATTATGGACTTATTTTAATCACAGATTATTATTTTTGTATACCTCTGACTCTTCCCAAAGGAAAGAACAAGAAACTGAACTTCATCCCCTGCTGAGGTGGCCTCTCACAAAGGCAGACCTACTGATATGTTACTACACTGTTTCTTTTTCCAAACATTTACAGCACTGCTTCCCAGAACAGAGTGAGGAACACAGAAAAATAGAAACAAATTTGCACATTGTGATCAAAAGCATAATTGTCCATTGTGATAGGTGTAATAATTATAAAGGCCCTAGCAAAAGTTTAAAAATTAATGCATTAACTGCTTTTTTCCATTTTCACCCACTCTGTGTAGTGAACGCATGTTTCAAAGTCTAACGGATATTGCAGCTACAGATGTTATCAATTATTTTTCAGTGCTAGTCACATTTTAGGTACAGATAGATTCAGCTTCCTGGCTCCAAAGGCTAATGCCTAAGAGTAATAGTGCATTCTTGAAACTAAAAATTGAGCAATATCTATTTCTGTGTTCTTTCTAACTGACTTTTAATTTCAAAGATCTGGAAGGTATATGCCTTCTCAAGAAGCACTAAAGTATTTTAGAAAGGCAGAAGAATAGTCAGAAATAAACATGAGACTTCAGGAATTAAGGCATTAAATTTTAAAAAAAAAAAAAAAATCTAGTATTCTGAGTTTTCTCAACTCCTAGAATTGCCAGCTTTGCTTTTCCCACTGTCATGGTTAGAGATATAAAACATCCCATCAGAGAACAGCAACTGCCCTGTATGATTCATACAATCTGCCGGCTCCAGGTGCATAATGGCTTTAGTCAAATTGGACGCAATGCAGATGTACTATCTAAAAGTACTCATGCATTAGGGTGAAACATTTACTTCTTATGAGTATTTTATAGTAGTCAGAAAAGAGTATTTCAGTGACTCAGAAAAATTAGTATTATCTAAAAAATTACATTTTCAATGGTCCTTTGGAGTAACATAATTTGATATTTGCCTGTTTCACAGTTTAAGCAGCAGGCAAGAGATGACAACTTCAGGATATCTCCCTCAATCTTTAATTTAGGATTTACCAGAATTAGCACTAACATCATGCAGTAGCCATAAAGAGTCATTTGCGGGGGGATCTCTGGTTTCACGTAAATTTACCCCTTCCTGTTCTGACCACACGGTCATCGCAGCCCTAGTTTTATTATGACCTGAGGGCGGAGACATGTTCCTGGTTATTTTGGGTACTTCTAAACATAACATGGCCATTTGTCATAAATATTGCAGGATTGTTTTCAACCTACTTTCCTGTAAACAAACAATGGAAGGAGCTGCTGTGACTGTGTCTGGACATAGTGAATAACATTTAAATAAATTTTGGAAGAGAGTTGCCTGACTGAACTGAAGAGTCTGCATACCTGCTAGCTCCCTCTTTCTACTATATGATGTTGCAGATATCCTTGTAACTAATAGATTTTTTTTTTATTATTATTTAGTTCTTTTGCTACTCATCTTCCCCAAGTCACTTGTCACTGTAACAGTCATCTCCAGCCCAGAGGACGTAACCTCTCTGCCAAAGAGTAAAAGAATAAAGAAGAGAAAATAAATTTGGCCCTCTAACCCTGAAAAAAAGTAAATTTTACCTTAAGTTCCTTCTTCCTTTTTCCTTTCCTGAATCTGAAACTTTCTATACAACTCCTTTTTAAAACTTTTCTTCTGTAGTTGAACTTGAAAAAAGAAGATTTTCCCATTCATGTCCATACCATCCCTTCTTTTTATTTTCTGGGCTTCTGCTAATATACAAACTTTATTACAGTGTTTGCTTTCCTTTCCCATTCTTCCTTCCTAAAGGAAAAGTACAATCTTCCCAGGTGTGGAAATCAAAGCTGGAGACCTAGTTGAAGTTACAGAAAGAAATTACATCAGAGCTAAATGATAACATAGCTTTCTGGTCCTGTTTGGTTAACTCACTTAGGCCTTTTCTCTTCCATCTCTTAGGTAGAAATATTCAGCAGAGAGTTTGGATCCTGAACCACTACAAACACACTTTTTCCACGTAACCCTTATAATATGAATTCATTGAGAGCCTGTGTAGTTCCTGAGGCCCACACGGAAGCAGTGGAAGGGAAAACATGCAGTCCAGCATAGGAACCGAGGTAATCCTAGGCTTTCACATTTTAAGTGATGAAGGAGGTGCAGGCAAAAAAAAAAAAAAAAATGGTTCTGGGATAACCTATTGCACGTTTCTATTGTGCTGATGTGGTATTACATAACCAGACTGTAGCCACATTTACACTTGCATGTTTTAAGTACTGTAGGATTTCTATAAACAATCTGTCCATTTGCTGTTTTGCCATTAAATCCCTAAAGTTGCTATGCAATTAGGTGGGCAGAAAAGATTCCTTCTTTTCTCTGTTTTTTAAAATATTAATATTTATTGCAATCCTTTTCTTATTGAAATTAAAACTACAAACATCCTCTCCTTAGCAGATTTTTGTAGCAACTCCAAGCACTCCAAATATATCCCAAGAAACAAACACAGAACTGATGTGGGATGCCCTCCTGGGTGCCCTTTCACTTAAGTGAAGCAAAGAGTACACAAATTCTTTAAATACTGTTTTTCACCTCTTTCATTCCCTATTGGTTACCTAAGAAGTCTGCAGCTGAGTTGGCTATATAGCAAATGTCACACTGCTAACAGGGTTATTTGTGTAAAGCAGTTCAAGTCCCATAATTGGTCCCATAAGTTGAAAACTATAATTGACACCCCCCCCCAGCCCCAACCCTCAAAAAAACCCCATGCAGACATGATCCTTAGTTTTAAGGTTCCTTTGTGTCTGTGTTCATTTTGTCCATCTCTTTCCTTGCAGAGAAGCCAATGAGAAAGTTCTACTCCATCCGCCTACTTTGCTTTCATAGTGTAAAGGACAACAACGTTCTGTGTGAATCAGCCCTTATACGTAATACAACCAAGCAGACCTACAATTCCAGCATTTGTCACTATTGTTTGTCAGGACAGGCATGTAAACAAGAGAAATAAGGTGTTTGTTTTTGTATTTTTTTTTTTTTTAAATCAATGTATCTTGAAGGATATATTCTTAGATTTGAACCTCAGGAAAATATGAAAGTATATTTAGGAAAATACTATTTTTTTCTGTAATCTAACTATCTTGTTTTGGCCTGTTTCCTCCTTTTAATCACATGACAGAACCAAGACATGGATAAATCAAAATACAGACCAGTATGTGTGAAGTTGATATGGAGGGAAAACTTTCAAACTCAGGCTAGAGAGAAGTAGTTTGAAAAGCTGCTTAAAACTAGAATATTTTCTAAATACTGTGGTAACTGGGCTCTGCAATCAGAGTTTTCCTGAGTAGCCAGAGGGTAATACTGGCAGTTCCTTGCTTTTATCATTGGTGGCTTTGCATAAGACCCAAATTCCTTAGCCTAGTCCCTGTTGGCAGTGGATTCTCAGTGACATTGGGAATGAGCCTTTGGACTATTTAACTCTTCCTAAGATGCAGCTGGGAAAGTTTTGCTGTTGAATAGCACAGGCTTTATGTTGTGAAAACATGGATCATTTTTAGTTATATGTCTTACAAAGGAATGTACCCTACAAATGTGTTAAGAACGCAATACATATACTATATGTGTTCATAACATTGGTAGGTGTGAGCAGTGATAATTTAGTATGTTTTAAGCACTTAAATCACCTCCTATGACTTCTAATCATTGATTGACATTTTACTAGCTATCTATTAGCTATTTATCTGTGCACTGGGAAATTTTAGAAACAAACTCTTTTCATGGGGCAAACCAGAAAACAGTCACTTCGAGTATCACTTAGACTTGGCAGTCAGGATTTCCATTCCTGCCACTAGGCTTTCTAAAAGGGCATTTTCTTAGTCTGAATTAACCAAAAGGGAAAAAAAAAAAAGAGGCGGGGGGGGGGGGGGGGGGAGGGAAGAAAAAAGAAAACACATGGAGTTGGTCACTGTTACCTTGGAATAAGCAGCTAATAAAGAAGGGATGTATTTAGAGTGGTTTAATTTTAACGTAGAATCATGTTCACCAACCGGAACTATAATATCAACAATTCAGGTTACGATGCAACAAGGCCTGTCTTTCGCTGTTACACTGGCAAAGGTTAATGGTTTTTCGTTAATATAAAGCAGTCTACATTTAGGACATTTTTTTTTTCTTGACATCTTTACAAGAGCATTTTCTGAGAATTGGGATCTTGGCTTAATAGTTTTTCAGAATGTACAGGGCTTTAATTCATGCTTTCTTTAACTTCCAGGGCATACCAAAATATTGTATCTAAGCAGAATATATACAAAAAATTTAACAATAGATGGCAAATTTATTACAAAATAACACTAGTAACCCAGGTTTAATTTTTCCATGCTTTAATTTTATCACATATAACTTCATTAGTCCAAAAGAAAATTATGTAGCTTCAAGTAGTCATTGAGGTCCTGTGTTGGCAGTTTAGTTCTCCAAGAGCGATGTATCCTTTCTGTCAATGGCATCTATGTTAGACAAGATGAACTACCTCATAGGGTAGCTGTCTAGCTCTCCACATGGCTGTGAAAGGATAGCCAACAACACTGAGATCACTCCTGTATCACAGATAATATCTGTAATACTTCATATAGGTCCTCCAATCAGATCTCCAGCATGCTAAGAGTATTAAAATTCATCTAGTCAACATATGGAAAGCCCAATGACTTGTGTTTGATGACAGCATAAGTTATGTTTGGCTAAAGAGTGTTGTCCAAAAATTCATTTAACCTTCAGTTTTAAGGCCATAGTATTGTGATGTAGAGGCTGCTCTCAGTATAAGTGACAGTATATTTTCCCAGATTCCACAGTTCCACTTTTATTGATAATATTTTTGTTAAATGATGAAGTCCCATGCAATTAGATCTCATGAGAGTCTCAGATTCTATTAAACATAAAAAGACTATGTTTCTAGTCTTTATTGTTGGAAAAAATGTGCAAAACATGGAATAACTTGTACTAAAGGCTCAGTAATTAAAATGTGAATTAACAAAAACATTTATTTAAAAATTATATTTGTTATTATCTGGCAATTTAAGGATCCATTCTTTCTCTTACCACGTCTTTGGAAACCTGTAAGAATTTGAGCTAAACATTTGTTTTTGAAAATTATGGATTTGAAAGGTTGGTAAACATTCAAATAATGACAGGGATTCTAAAGCTAAGTACAGAACAGTAAGTAATCCTCTCTGTTTTCTCGAACTTGTAAAATGAGAGATTGTTCACCAATGAGGCATGTATTATTTTTCTTTAAAAAATTTAAAAGATTTTATGTTGACAACAGAAGTTCAAATCAAGTTTTATCCCAAAAGATATTATTTCCTTTACAATGAGATGTGAGGTTCCAAAATGGAGTCATGATCAGAAAATAGGTGTTCAGATGTTTCTGAAATGTTATACAATGAGATACGTCATCTTTTGTCAAGAAATAAATTGGCTGTTGTGAAGTGACCAACATTCAGTGTTGAAGAGTCATCAGTTAATGCAGTTCAGACACTGTATGTGTTCAGATAAACTGTTTCATGTTACCAGATCCCTGGAATAATGCTTTACCTATCTCTAAGCTTTCAACTCACTGATCTCAAAGTGCTTTACAAAACCACACTCCAACATCCATGATGAGCTTTAATATACCCTTTACTTTGCAGACGGAGAAACCCTGCATTTCTGAGCTATGAGTAAAATTCTGGTTTAAGCTGTGATACTTAATTGCTTACAGTAAGTAAACAGTTAAAGATGTAAAGAAGTTAGTCTTTGATTACTAACATCCATCTCTCACACAGCTTCTGGAGACCACAAAACCTTCATGGATGTTCACAGCAAGAGGACTGGAGGGACCCCCCTACTTCCTGTGCAGCCTCTAAGGAAGGCGATCTCATTGTATCCTGCAGAATACACACACTGCTCACTCTGTAAGGGGCTGCTAGACTTATCTAAAGGTGATATAAAGTGCTGACCACCACCTCCAAACATGCTTATGGAGCATTCTGTATCTGCTGCAGGGCTGAGTAATCACATGTGTCCTCCTGCCTACCAGGGCACTCTGGGTGGAACCTTTTCTTGAGACTCCCTTTGGGAGGATGAGACTTTAAAAAGAACAGTTAATCCTTATTAGGGCTTTTACAAGAGTTGTTTGCCTGGCCAACTGACTGCACTTCTTCTGCACATTTATTATTTTAACACACAAAGAGCTGCCCCTGACTAGCTATATCAGCTACTCCTCGCCTACAGTGTGTGCTAATAAGGAAGATGTTTGTGATTTCTACAGAAAGTCTGGCTGTAGGAAAGTAGTGCCTTATACTGAAGCATGATTAAAAAGTGAATCTGTGGTTCCCTTTTAGCAAGAAAAGACAGATTCAGAAAAGGCAGTGCTTTTATAAAGATACCATGATGGCCTTCCTTGATGAGATCCTTGGGCCTGTTAATGTATTACCTGCATAAAGGTAATACATTATCCATCAGTAATCACAGGTCAGAGACAATTCTTCTTTAGGATGTGAGAAGATGGTGTCCTTCTTCCTGCTAACTCAGCTCTTGGCTTGGAGGCAAAATAAATTAATTCAGAGGTATGTGCTTAGGAAGATGTGACTGAAGCTAAAATGTACAGGAATGCAAAAATTCACCTGACAAGGGTGTAATTGGGCCACTGGGAATTTCTTTAATTGTTTTTATTGAATTTGAATTGTTTTAAAAATTATTATTTTCCTTCCCATCCTGTGCTCATGAGACAAGAAGCAAACCTAATCTCTGGACCCTGGCTGTGATGCCTCTCTTGTAACGTAACTCTGTGTCAGATAGTTCACTTTTTCCTTACAAAGCAAGAGTTTACAAGTAGCAGATGCCCCTTTGGACACAAAAGAAAAAAAAGCTTGGTGAGGAAGATGAGGCTTCTGCATAAGTAAGCCACATAAGGTTCCTCCCGATGCCTTGCTCTGACATGACCTCTGCACCCAAGGGCTTATAGCTACAAAGCTTTCACACCAGAAAGTGAGTGAAAGAAAGGTCCTGATACTGATTTTAACTTTAATTTAGTAAGCTCTTAATATATCCTTGGGAGGAGTTTTGTTATTTTTTGAAAGTTATTTCTTCAATTAGTGCCCATGGGACTAGAAGTCTAAAGTTGATAATTTTGCAGGAGGGAGGTAGCTAATTTTGTTGGGTCAGAAATGCCTGGAAGTGAACAGAGAGGTGGGTCAGGAGCAGTAGGTAGCAGTGAGGTGGAACTGTCATTGCTAGTTTCATGGCTCCCATGAGCACATTGCATTCCTGATTACTGTGCCTCAAGCACCCTTCATCCCATAGCCCAGAAGCCTTGCCAGGTCATCCTGGTAGGACCTCCACAGTCTGCAACAAAATTTTGAGCTCTCAGGGCCAGCTTCTGGTTTTCTCAAGTCAGTAGGCAAATCTGACCTTGTGTGAGTCTGAGTCACACAGAAACGGATTCAAGGCAAGAGAGGAGAGCAGAGGGCAGATTTGCCTGTAGGCAGGCAACATACACAGCTGTTCTGTCCCTGCTCACAGGAGCAGCCACCAGATTTGTGCCCTGGTGAGCCTCCCACCTGGGTCACAACCCATCAGGGCTGTCATAGTCAAACGTGACAAAGATGGATGAAACTTAATGCCAAGGCTGGGAAACTCTGAATGACTGTTATTCCCTTGAGCTCTGCCAGGGAAATATGCATTTTTCAGGGTTTCACATTTAAAGCCCAGGGAGATCTCTCTTCCTTCATGCTCAGAGACTGGATGTTATCAACCTAGCAACTTCAAAAGCACAGTCTTTTTGTTGTGGTATCTGCAGCATGTTGGTTTAAAACGTGTTCAAAATATATCTGTCTCTTATCACCCCTCTCAAAATTCTCTGGGAAACACAAACCTGGGACCTTAATTGAAGTATTTCTGAGTCTCCTTGTCAGTATGGGTCTCTATTAGCCCAGAAGTATCTGCAGGCAGCAGACTGTAGTACAGCCCTTTGGAAGGAGAGTGTGTGTGGAGAACTGAATGAATGTGAGAGCAAGTACAGCAACAAAGGGTCCCTCTGTGAATATCTCTACTTTTATATCAAGTGAAAGCTCCTTACATTGTGTAGAACTGAAGCTGACTGGGGGCAAGTTCCCAAAATAACTTAAATTCTATCCACATTATCCAGTGTAATAACAGTAAAACTTTCATGGTATGTAGGGCAACCTCCTCCCCATTCCCATCCCACATTTCCTACTCTCTGGCACCTAAATGGTAAAAAAAGAAAATATCTCTCAACAGGGACAGTACTGTGAAAGCTTTGTGAATGCATGGCTAGGTTAGTCCGTGCTCATTTGTGCAACTTGGCTTACATTGTTCACTGGGTCTTTGCCAAACATATCTGTTGCGTAATTATGTGGCCTGCTTTAATAAACTCAGAGAAGTTTCTAGGGATGCAACAAAGGTTTCTCCCTCTTTTCTGTAATTACATGACACCCACTCCAATGAGAATCAGGTCCTACCTGGTGAATTACCATGATTCATAGTAATTATCAAAGCCAATACAATAACATAGGAAAATAGACACACACAGCTATAAACTTAAAGAGCTGAAATAAGACTTTTCTGGAAAAAAAGAAGCAGCTCTATAAAACAATAATATAATTTATTTGTCTGTTCACTGAGTAAATTTCCTAAGTTACTTGTCAGCAAAACCAACTTTAATTGATTTTCTGCACTGCACACTGACTTAGACTGAATAATACTGGCTTAAACTAGGAGCAGTATCCCTGAAGTTATCTTCATTACTTGAGATTTCTGCATGGGAAAGTCAAATACAGTGATGGCAGACATGGTTTCACATCCTTCTGGTCTGACTGTGCAGACAAGCCCACGTACGTGAGGGAGTAACCGGAGTTTATGAGAAAGGTTCTCATGGTTTCAGCTTGAACAGTGTCTAAGAAAGATGTTTAATAAGGAGCTCCAAAATGTGTTCATTGTTTTGGAGTATTTCCAAGCTTTTTCCTCCAAAGAACTGGTTCCAACATATATGATTCAGAGCTGGTTATTCTATGCTCATGTATTCCAGTGGAAATGGAATGATTTCTGTGTTGAGGTACTAGACAGCATGATTAAGGGTGTTACAGCTTGGACCATGCAATTTAGAACCTTTTAAAATATTTCCATCCCCATGTCTGACCTCACTGAGTTTATGTAATATTCATTTGAAGGAATAGACTTGAAAGTTATTTTCTCTATGACAGAAATCTGTGGTCTTTCAAAGAACGAATGAAAGGTACATACACAAATTAGACATTAAAAAATCATTTTTCATGGTGACAACAAATGTCTATCTTGTCAGGGCTTTACGGCCTACTTCATATAGTGTATTCTAGATAACAGTAGCTGTAGCACATTTCTTTGACAAAAACCAAGTTAGAGAGGGCAGAGTGTAGCAGCCTCACTGTCTCAACTGCAAACCCATGCATAGAGAGTAAAAGTATACCCCATGAAGACATTTTTGGGCTTACCTAGGTCAGAGCACTGCACCACACGAAGATGGCACTGGCAGCGGAAGGGGCACACTGGTCCAAATCCAGATATGACAGGATCGTCTGTTGGAGGCATATCGGCGGACCCTTCATCCTCCAGCATGAAGTCAAAGAGGCCTTGCTGGTGGAACGGCTTGGCCAAGCATGCTGGCAGCAGCAGAACGAAGAGAAGAGCCAGCTTCATGGTTTAGTACATCGGCTCTGGGCAGAATCTAGAGATCAAAACAGGAGATTTACAACAAAAGTAGCAGTTTCCCATAGCTGCACAGTTCCTGCT